>NC_067117.1:485241-675241 GCF_021347895.1 Acanthochromis polyacanthus | reverse complement strand
TTTATTGGTTGTAGTTTTATTGTCTGTAGTTTTATTGTCTGTAGTTTTATTGCTTGTAGTTTTGTCTGTAGTTTTATTGTCTGTAGTTTTATTGCTTGTAGTTTTATTGTCTGTAGTTTTATTGGTTGTAGTTTTATTGTCTGTAGTTTTATTGGTTGTAGTTTTATTGTCTGTAGTTTTATTGGTTGTAGTTTTATTGGTTGTAGTTTTATTGTCTGTAGTTTTATTGGTTGTAGTTTTATTGTCTGTAGTTTATTGCTTGTAGTTTTATTGTGTCTGTAGTTTTATTGTCTGTAGTTTTATTGGTTGTAGTTTTATTGTCTGTAGTTTTATTGTCTGTAGTTTTATTCTGTCTGTAGTTTTATTGTCTGTAGTTTTATTGTCTGTAGTTTTATTCTGTCTGTAGTTTTATTGTCTGTAGTTTATTGTCTGTAGTTTTATTGGTTGTAGTTTTATTGCTTGTAGTTTTATTGTCTGTAGTTTTATTGGTTGTAGTTTTATTGTCTGTAGATTTATTGTCTGGAGTTTTATTCTGTCTGTAGTTTTCTGCGTCGTTGTCATGGTGACCGTAGTTTTCCATCTTGTTGAACTCTGAGCAGCTTCAGGCTGAATTTAACCTTCGACACACTTTGGAGTCTTTGGATTCTCCTGGTCGTTTCGTTTCTGATCAAACCAGTTTCTGATCCACTATTGATTGATTATATGAACTCTCAGCTGTTTATTCCTCAGATCTTCTTTTTCAGCTCTGAGTTCTCCTGAGTTTAGCTCTGAAAATGTTCTTTACAAATGAGTGGAACGTGTTTATTTACAGAGACTGAAATAGAAGAGAGTTTACTGAGATGTTTGACAGAGTTGGTCTGGTTCTACAGAGGTTCTGGTTCTTAGCTGAGGTTCTGGTTCTACAGCTGATCTTCTGGTTCTACAGCTGTAGTTCTGGTTCTTAGCTGAGGTTCTGGTCCTAAAGCTGAGGTTCTGGTTCTACAGCTGAGGTTCTGGTTCTAAAGCTGAGGTTCTGGTTCTACAGCTGAGGTTCTGGTTCTAAAGCTGAGGTTCTGGTTCTACAGCTCTCTCCTCCAGCTGCTTGCGTCTCGTCTTTCCTCTCAGAGCGACACTGAAGTGGAAAATGTTTCAGATTATTGAGAAGAAGAACGACGAGCCAAACCTGCTGCCTTCTGAGCTCTCATAGGAGGTGGTTGCATTTTCCTCTCTCTGTCTCTATCTCTGTTCTTCTCCCCACACCTTCATGTTTCTGCTTGCTGCACTCTTGTCTCGTCGGTCTCCTCCACAAGCAGCTAACCTTGTCTAATGTCATGCTTTGCTTGTTGCGATTTTGTATTTTTCAGGTTCCTTCTCAAATTGAATTGAACATTGGAGGTTTCATTTGGTATAACAAACCTTTTTTTCTTTTCACCCCATGCTATCCCTGCCCTGATCCCAAATGTCTTTCTTTTTTTCCTTTTCCTACAGACAGGCAGCGCTCTGGGTGCAGTTCTTCTCATTCTCATTCTAATTAAAGGTTAGCAGTTAGCGGTTAGCTGCTAGCAGCTGTCCAGATGTGGCCACCGTGGAAGCTGCATGCTGATTGGCTGTCATCACTGAGCTGTTATTAAACACACAGATTATAGGCTGGGAGTGGGCGGAGCTTCATGTGTCAATATTTGGGAGGCTTTGAAGCGTCAGACTGATGACTAGTGTGTGTGTGTGGGTGTGTGTGTGTGTCAGTAAACACACATCTGAATGTTACATCTTGCAGTGATATTTGAGGAAACAGAGGTCTGACCTTTCACAGTGAATCTCTGAAAGTTTCATCAGTTCTGCAATCAGATCATCACTAAATTATCACCAGAATATTACCAGATTATCGCCAAATTATCACCAGAATATTACCAGAATATCACTAAATTATCACCAAATTATTACCAGAATATTACTAAATTATCACCAGAATATTACCAGATTATCGCCAAATTATCACCAGAATATTACCAGATTATCACCAAATTATCACCAGAATATTACCAGATCATCACTAAATTATCACCAGAATATTACCAGATCATCACTAAATTATCACCAAATTATTACCAGAATATTACTAAATTATCACCAGAATATTACCAGATTATCGCCAAATTATCACCAGAATATTACCAGATTATCACCAAATTATCACCAGAATATTACCAGATCATCACTAAATTATCACCAGAATATTACCAGAATATCACTAAATTATCACCAAATTATTACCAGAATATTACTAAATTATCACCAGAATATTACCAGATTATCGCCAAATTATCACCAGAATATTACCAGATTATCGCCAAATTATCACCAGAATATTACCAGATCATCACTAAATTATCACCAGAATATTACCAGAATATCACTAAATTATCACCAAATTATTACCAGAATATTACTAAATTATCACCAGAATATTAACAGAATATCACTAAATTATCACCAGAATATTACCAGAATATCACTAACTTATCACCAGAATATTACCAGATCATCACTAAATTATCACCAGAATATTACCAGAATATCACTAAATTATCACCAGAATATTACCAGAATATCACTAACTTATCACCAGAATATTACCAGAATATCACTAACTTATCACCAGAATATTACCAGATCATCACTAAATTATCACCAGAATATTACCAGAATATCACTAACTTATCACCAGAATATTACCAGATCATCACCAAATTATCACCAGAATATTACCAGAATATCACTAAATTATCACCAGATTGTCACCAACGTTCCACCTCTCACAGCTGTTCTTGACTGAATGAAAATTTATAAACCCGTCTGTTGAAGTCGGTGGAACAAGTTTCTATTTATTTAAATAGAAAACTAAATAAACTGCAGCGTTAGAACGTCTGATTAGAACGTCAGTGACTGAATAAACTCCAGCGTTAGAACGTTCCTGTCCAGACTGCGTTTAGTGGGAGAACAGAGGAGCTGTTGTGAAACGGGGTTATTGGAGTTCATCAGCTGTCTTTCTGGACGTCGGTCTGAGGAACGAGTTCAGCTGAAACCTCAGCAGGAGGCTCAAAAACAGCAGCTCGTCTGTGGAACGTCCCCTTTTAGAACCACGACCCAGAAATAAAAGATCCTGGAGTCAGAAACAGATTTTCTCTGATCTAATGTTTGCATGAAGAAACAGAAGCTTCGGTTCCATCGATCAGAAAACAAACAGAGTCAGAAAAACAGCAGGAACCTCTGAGTCACAGCTCAGGGTCCACAAAACCCACTCACCTAATAACACACACACACACTACACACACACTATACACACACAACACACACTATACCAAGTCTCACCTGTACTATAATGTTTGTAGTACTCAGTATATTTATAATATTCCTCCATTTTATAATAAAGTTTTTAACAGTAAACTGCTGAACATGAAAACGTTCCCTGAAGGATCTCAGTGTGGAACGTCTTCTTCTCAGGAATAAGCAGAACCAGAACCATCCGTTCTAACTTCTTGTCTTGGTTCCAGGTGTGGACGTTCTGTTTCAGGATGATCGTCTGGTTCTTGTCGGTTCTCCTCCTTGTGTCTTCGGTTCCATCCATTATGACTGCAGAACCTGCTGGCTGCAAGATCCGTTTCACTAACAAAGGCCTGGACATGTGTGAGTTATTCTGCTAGAACCTTCATGTTCTGATACCAGAGGTTCTAATCCTGAATTAAACTTTAATCCACATTTAATCCTCCATGAGTTCTCCACCACTGATCCACAGCTTAGTTGCCATGACAACGGCATGACCCGGGTCCTGATGTGGTCTTGGTCTGATGAGATGTTCTGGATCTGCTCCGGTTCTCCAACCAAAAGGATGGTTGTGTAGAAGCTCCACAGATGGATCCACATTAGAACCTCTTCAGCGAGGTTCTCCTCAATCTTGGAGACTCCTGGACCTCAGAACTCCCTCAGAAAGTAAAAGTTCTAACTGGAACCATATATGGTTCCTTTTGGCACCACTGTGAAGAACTCTGTTTGGTTCCAGTTAGCACCTTTATTTTTCTGAGGAATAGGTTCTTTAAAGAACCATTTGTTTAAGTTCTTGGGAGACCCTCCAAATGTGTTCTCAAGAACCATAAAATGGTTCCTTTGGAAACCATAAATGGTGCAAAACAAAACTTAGGTTCTTCAAGGAACCATTTATTTATTGTTTTCCGATGTTTAATCAACCAAAAGATTCATCCAGAATAAAATCAGGCCTACCTGCAGCTCTGATTTCAAAAACCAAAGAACTTCCTGGATGGTCAGTAACGTGTCCAAACTCTAATGTCAAAGCTTATTCCAGCAGATGTTGGTTCTGTTTGGAGTAAAAAGCAGTTTCTGAAAAACAAGGTTCCTGAAAATGTTGGTTCCCCTTGAAGAACCTCTAGTTCTTCACACTGATAAAGAGGTTCTGTCTCTGGAGGTGGACCGTGTGATCAGGGTTCTGTCTCGGTCTCCAGGCAGGTTCTAGGTTCTATCTATAACAGAATCCCTGCAGTGGTCTAAACAGTTCTAGCATTTTTTCTACGGTTGGAAGTAGAGACATTCTAAATCTTGGTGGTGAAGTACTATTTACTGTGTTCCTGTTAAAGCACTACGCTGTGTGTACTTTCTGTGGTATTTACTGTGTGTTCCTGTTGCAGTACTACGCTGTATGTACTTTCTGTGGTACCGGCAGTCATGTTGTGTATTTTGTGTTTCTAGTGAAATCTGAAACTCTGAAGTTTGTTGAAGAGGAGCTGAGTAACATCAGCATGCCGGACATGGAGGGCAAAGAAGGACGCTTCCAATACACCATCACTGAGTACATGCCGGATATTTGAAGTAATACTGCAGTACTGACCCCGTCTGTGTGTACTAATACTGCGTTTCTGTTGCGTTTCAGAGTGAAGATCACGGAGCTGAATCTGACTCATGCCGACCTGCGCTTCATCCCTAACGTCGGTTTGCTGTTCGATGTTCAGAACTCGTCCATCTCCCTGACGTTCAACCGACGGATCCTCTACTGGTTCTTGTAAGTTCTACCTGAACTGTTCCACTACAGAACAACACACTGTACTTATAAATTGGTATTTACCATGTACCACATTTGAATAACAGCGACACTCGGGGAAAAAAAGGTGCTAACTAGAACCACAAACGGTTCGTCACAGTGATGGCATAGAAGAATCATTTTTAGTTCCTCAAGGAACATTTTAACAAAGGTTCTTGTGAAGAACCATTTCTGTAAACAGTTCTTTAAAGAACTCTTAAAGGACCATCAGAAAATACCATGAATGGTGCTCCGAAGAACTTCAGCAAAAATAGGTTCTTCAAGGAACCTTTTGTATTACAGCTGTTCGTGGATCCTTAAAAAATCTGTTTTTGCTAAAGTTCTCTGGAGCACCATTCATCAAGTAACATTTCTTACCAAAGATGAAGAACCTTCTGTACTTTGAAGGGCCGTCCCTTAAATAAAGAGGTTCTTCAGCTGGTGGTGGTGCTTCGAAGAACCAGAGAGCCTTTAAAGAACCGATAAAGAAAGATTATTTTACTCAGAATATATGCTCAAGGGCTGCATGGATGTATGTTTAGTCCGGTTTGGATCTCAGTCTTTTGGACCTCAAGCATCAACATTCTGAGTCTTAATTAGAACCCAGACCAGAACCTGGTTCAGGTTCCAGACTGATCCAGATGTTTGCAGAGTGACAGAGCTGCTGATGGGTTTAGGTCAAAGATGGACGGTTTTAGTGATCTGAGAATGAGGAGGACGGCTGTTGTTGTTGTTGTTGTTCTTAATGTTGTTCTTGTTCTTGTTGTTCCTGTTGTGTCTCAGCTACGACACGGGGAACATCAACGCGTCAGCTGAAGGTGTGAACATCAACACAGCTCTAAACCTGATCAGAGACGATGAAGGACGACTGAAGATCAACAACATCAGCTGTGACGCCAGCATCGCCAAGATGAGGGCCAAGTTCAGCGGAACTCTGGGGTAAAACGAACAGTCCCTGCTGGTTCCTCATGGTTCCTGCTGGTTCCTGGTGGTTCCTGCTGATTCCTGCTGGTTTTTGCTGGTTCCTCATGGTTCTTGGTGGTTCCTGATTATGGTTCCTGGTGGTTCCTGGTGGTTCCTACTGGTTCTTGATACTTTAAAATCAGAGCAAAACATCTGATGATTCATAGTGGTTCCACACATGATGTAGTTCACCTCAGCAGGAGAACTAGCCTAGCCGCGCTAGACAACCCACGGCAACGAATTTAATTCCCTGCCAGGGTGGGTCTAGTTACCCTCCATAAGGCTCGAGGTTGGATTCTCCTAAAACTGGCCGGACCAATCACCATGAAGTGTAGAGTCAGAAGGCGGGCGTAACTAAGTGACGACAGAGGCGTGACGATTCTGACAGAAACAACCGGAAACAATAAACAGTTATCTTTTGACTCGGCTTTGGCCACAGCCCTTAAAGATTTGAAGCTAAAATTCAACTTGAAAGATAAACAAAGGACGGCACTGAAGTGTTTCATTGAGAAGAAAGACGTATTTGGACTTATGCCGACGGGATATGGCAAATCCTTAATATACCAGTTGGCTCCGCTGGTTGGGAAGCTAATGGGACTTAGCCACAATCCGCCGGTGCTCTAGGAACTACGTCAGCCTATTCGTTGCGTTGATTGGTTGTATACCTACCCAATTGCTGCAGAGTGATTTGATAGACAACCTTTTAGCCCGCCTCCCTCCCTGTCGAGCTTCCCTAGACCCTTGTGCCTTCAGAACATGGGTGTAGCGTGACTAGGCTACAGGAGAACAGCAGAGAACCAACAATGAGGAACACCATGAGTTCCATGTGAACGGAGAAGGTTCTCCTGGAGAGATGAAGACATTCTGTCTGTTTAAATAAAGTTCACCTGCTAGAGTTTCTGTCACATGACCCAGTGTCGGCCAATCAGGAGCTTCTCTGTCTTTCAGGAGAGTTTATGACTTCCTGGGACGAGTTCTGACGACGGGAATGCGCTTCCTGCTCAACCAACAGGTAACACACCTGTCTCTCTCTACCTGTCTGTCTCTATCTCTACCTGTCTGTCTCTCTACCTGTCTGTCTGTCTCTATGACTTGCCTGTCTCTCTACCCGTCTCCCTCTCTGACTTGTCTCTCTCTCTACCTGTCTGTCTCTCTCTCTATGACTTTTCTGTCTGTCTCTCTACCTGTCTGTCTCTCAGATCTGCCCAGCTCTGAACCATGCTGCTCTGGTCCATGTGAACTCTCTGCTGGAGACGATCCCTGTGAGGACGGAGGTGGATCAGTATATCGGGATCGATTATTCTCTGATCGACGACCCGGTGGTGACGTCCAGGAGCCTGGACATGAACTTCAGGGTGAGATGGGGTGACAAGGCGATCTGTTCTGGTGAGACGTGGACTCGTCTGAAGCGGGTCTGTTGTGTCTGCAGGGGATGTTCTTCGACCTGTCGCAGCAGAACGTCTCTCTGGTGAACTATGCTGTGGAGCCGTTGATCCAGGAGTACGACCGCATGGTCTACCTGGCGCTGTCCGAGTTCTTCTTCGACAGCGGAATGTTCTCCTACTACACCGCCGGGATCTTCCAACTGGACATCGTCAACGAGAAGGTCAGCCGGCACCACCGAAACCAGTACAGACCAAATCAAAGCAGTCTTCTTCTTCTTCTTTTCCTTTCAGCTTTTCCCTTCAGGGGTCGCCACAGTGAATCAATTGCCTCCATCTAACCCTGTCTGCTGCATCTTCTTCTCTCACACCAACTACCTTCATGTCCTCTTTAACCACATCCATAAACCTCCTCTTTGGTCTTCCTCTAGGCCTCCTGCCTGGCAGTGGGAAACTCAGCATCCTTCTACCAATATATTCACTCTCTCTCCTCTGGACATGTCCGAACCATCTCAGTCTGGCCTCTCTGACTTTATCTCCAAAGCCTCTAACATGTGCTGTCCCTCTGATGTACTCATTCCTGATCCTATCCATCCTGGTCACTCCCAAAGAGAACCTCAGCATAGAGAACGTCAGCATAGAACAAAGCAGTACAGATCAAAACAAACAGTAAAGATCAAAACAAACCAGTAAAGACCAAACAAACCAGTACAGACCGAAACAAACCAGTAAAGACCAAAACAAACCAATACACACCCATTAAAACCAGTATAGATCCATTAAAACCAGTATAGATCCATTAAAACCAGTATAGACCCATTCAAACCAGTGTAGACCCATTTAAACCAGTATAGATCCATTAAAACCAGTATAGACCCATTAAAACCAGAACAGATCCATTAAAACCAGTATAGATCCATTAAAACCAGAACAGACCCATTAAAACCAGAACAGATCTATTAAAACCAGTATGAACTAGTTGTAACCGATGGGCTGAACTGGTTCCTGCTGTTTCTTGTACTTCAGATGCCCAAAGATCTGGAGATGCTGCTGAGGACCACCTACTTTGGAGCCATGATGATGCTGGTGAGGAACCGGAGATCACAGTAGAACATGGATCTCCTTAAAGGCTTCTTCTGGCTGGGTTCTGTCTGGTCCTGATGTTCTCCTGCTGTGTTCTCCTGCTATGTCCTGCTAGAACCCGGCTCTGGTGGACGCTCCCATGTCTCTGCAGATCGCCGTCAACTCACCTCCAAAGACCACCATCAAGACATCCGGGGCAACGGTCGCCATGACGGCCAACGTCAAGGTGATGGTGCTGCCTCCGGGGCAACCGCCGGTCCAGATGAGCAGCATGACGATGGTACACAACAACAACAACAATAACTAGAACACAACAACACAATAACACAACAACAATGCAGACACACAACAACTGTTTGTGTCCTGCAGGAGACGAAGTTCAATGCCAAAGTGTCCATGAGAGAAAAACGCCTGTGTCTCCACGCCGACCTGCGCAAGTAAACACCCGAACACCTCCATCACACCCAAACGCCTCCATCACACCCGAACGCCTCCATCACACCCGAACGCCTCCATCACACCCGAACGCCTCCATCACACCCAAACATCTCCATCACACCCGAACGCCTCCATCACACCCGAACGCCTCCATCACACCCAAACATCTCCATCACACCCGAACGCCTCCATCACACCCAAACATCTCCATCACACCCGAACGCCTCCATCACACCCGAACGCCTCCATCACACCCGAACGCCTCCATCACACCCAAACATCTCCATCACACCCGAACGCCTCCATCACACCCGAACGCCTCCATCACACCCGAACGCCTCCATCACACCCGAACGCCTCCATCACACCCGAACGCCTCCATCACACCTTCCCTCTGACCATAAACCTGGTTCTGACCCGGGTCCTGGTTCTGATCACAGAATTCAGAAACTGTTTCTTCTTCCAGATTTAAAATTTTCTCCAACCAGTCGGCTCTGGAGTCTCTGGCTGTAAGTTTCCCTCTGTCTGCTTGTTACAACCTGTCTGTCTGTCTGTCTGTCTGTTTGTTAATAACCTGTCTGTCTGTCTGTCTGTTAATAACCTGTCTGTCTGTCTGTCTGTCTGTTTGTTAATAACCTGTCTGTCTGTCTGTCTGTTTGTTAATAACCTGTCTGTCTGTCTGTCTGTTAATAACCTGTCTACCTGTCTGTCTGTCTGTTAATAACCTGTCTGTCTGTCTGTCTGTTAATAACCTGTCTACCTGTCTGTCTGTCTGTCTGTTTGTTAATAACCTGTCTACCTGTCTGTCTGTCTGTCTGTTAATAACCTGTCTACCTGTCTGTCTGTCTGTCTGTTAATAACCTGTCTACCTGTCTGTCTGTCTGTCTGTTAATAACCTGTCTGTCTGTCTGTCTGTTTGTTAATAACCTGTCTGTCTGTCTGTCTGTTAATAACCTGTCTACCTGTCTGTCTGTCTGTTAATAACCTGTCTACCTGTCTGTCTGTCTGTCTGTTTGTTAATAACCTGTCTACCTGTCTGTCTGTCTGTCTGTTAATAACCTGTCTACCTGTCTGTCTGTCTGTCTGTCTGTTAATAACCTGTCTGTCTGTCTGTCTGTCTGTCTGTTAATAACCTGTCTGTCTGTCTGTTAATAACCTGTCTGTCTGTCTGTCTGTTAATAACCTGTCTACCTGTCTGTCTGTCTGTTTGTTAATAACCTGTCTGTCTGTCTGTTAATAACCTGTCTGTCTGTCTGTCTGTTTGTTAATAACCTGTCTGTCTGTCTGTCTGTTAATAACCTGTCTACCTGTCTGTCTGTCTGTTAATAACCTGTCTACCTGTCTGTCTGTCTGTCTGTTTGTTAATAACCTGTCTACCTGTCTGTCTGTCTGTCTGTTTGTTAATAACCTGTCTACCTGTCTGTCTGTCTGTCTGTTAATAACCTGTCTACCTGTCTGTCTGTCTGTCTGTCTGTTAATAACCTGTCTGTCTGTCTGTCTGTCTGTCTGTTAATAACCTGTCTGTCTGTCTGTTAATAACCTGTCTGTCTGTCTGTCTGTTAATAACCTGTCTGTCTGTCTGTCTGTCTGTTTGTTAATAACCTGTCTGTCTGTCTGTTAATAACCTGTCTGTCTGTCTGTCTGTTAATAACCTGTCTACCTGTCTGTCTGTCTGTCTGTTAATAACCTGTCTGTCTGTCTGTTAATAACCTGTCTGTCTGTCTGTCTGTCTGTCTGTCTGTCTGTTAATAACCTGTCTGTCTGTCTGTCTGTCTGTCTGTTAATAACCTGTCTACCTGTCTGTCTGTTAATAACCTGTCTGTCTGTCTGTCTGTCTGTCTGTTAATAACCTGTCTGTCTGTCTGTCTGTTAATAACCTGTCTGTCTGTCTGTCTGTCTGTCTGTCTGTCTGTTAATAACCTGTCTACCTGTCTGTCTGTTAATAACCTGTCTACCTGTCTGTCTGTCTGTTAATAACCTGTCTGTCTGTCTGTCTGTTAATAACCTGTCTGTCTGTCTGTCTGTTAATAACCTGTCTACCTGTCTGTCTGTCTGTTAATAACCTGTCTACCTGTCTGTCTGTTAATAACCTGTCTACCTGTCTGTCTGTTAATAACCTGTCTGTCTGTCTGTCTGTTAATAACCTGTCTACCTGTCTGTCTGTCTGTTAATAACCTGTCTACCTGTCTGTCTGTTAATAACCTGTCTGTCTGTCTGTCTGTTAATAACCTGTCTGTCTGTCTGTCTGTTAATAACCTGTCTGTCTGTCTGTCTGTTAATAACCTGTCTACCTGTCTGTCTGTTAATAACCTGTCTACCTGTCTGTCTGTTAATAACCTGTCTACCTGTCTGTCTGTTAATAACCTGTCTGTCTGTCTGTCTGTTAATAACCTGTCTACCTGTCTGTCTGTTAATAACCTGTCTACCTGTCTGTCTGTCTGTTAATAACCTGTCTACCTGTCTGTCTGTTAATAACCTGTCTACCTACCTGTCTGTCTGTTAATAACCTGTCTGTCTGTCTGTCTGCAGCTGATTCCCCTCCAGGCTCCTCTGAAGACGATGCTCCAGATGTCAGTGGTTCCTCTGCTCAACAGTAAGAATCTGATTCACTGGAAACCTGAAAACACAGAAACAAGCTGTGAGCTGACCGTGTGTGTGTGTGTGTGTGTGTGTGTGTGTGTGTGTGTGTGTGTGTGTGTGTGTGTGTGTGTGTGTGTGTGTGTGTGTGTGTGTGTGTGTGTGTGTTCAGACTGGACTAAGAGAGGCGTCCGGATCCCTCTGGCTGATGGGATGGACTTCGTTGAGGAGGTGGTTGAATATCACAACGTGAGTCGAACATGAACCTGTTTCTGTTGGTGGAGTTCCATCCTCTGATAAAGGTCCTGTTGATCAGTTCTAACAACTCCAAGAGCTCTGGATCTACTCTGATGGTATCAGTGAAACACAGAGCATGATACTACCGCCTCCATGCTTGGTGGTAGGTTTGGTGTTCTTTGGTTAAAAAAAGACCCACCAAGACAGTCTGAAACCAGTCCTTAAAAGGTCTAGAAACAGGACCAAAATCAAACCTGAACCAGTCCAAAAATGTTCACAACCAGTCAGGATACAGTCAGAAACCAGTCATAAGAAAGTCCAAAACCACACCTAAAGTACTCATAAAAAAGTCAAAGTTCCACCCAGGAAAGTCCAGAACTAGACCAACATCCAGTCTGAAACCAGTCCAGAAGCATGATGCTGTCACCTCCATGCTTGATGGTAGCTTTGGTGTTCTTGGGGTTAAAGGCCTCACCTTCAGGTTTTGTTCCATCTGACCTCAGAACTTTCCTCCAGAACCTTTTCTTGGTCCATGTGATGAGTGGAGCTTTAAGGTTCTGCTTCTAGAGGAGGAACGTCCTTCTTCATGGATCCTCTAGAACCCTGTGGACACTGACAGCTGTGTTCCAGCAGCTTCTCGTCCATTCAGACCTGCTTTTTGATGGCCCCTGGTTGACTCTTGACCATCCTGACCAATGGTCTCTCAGCAGCAGGTGGTAGTTTTAGTTTCTTCCTGATGGTGGCAGTAACACACCTGGACCATGAAGATGATTCTGGATCTGAAGCTACTTTCCAACAGCTTCAGGTGACTTTCTGCTGAGTCATTTCAGACGTAGTTCCTAACCTGGCAATAGCCAGATTAATAATTGTGTAGTACTTGATAGTACTCCACAATATCAATCTGGGACCGCTCCATGTAAATCCGTTTGGAGGAAAGAGGCACGGATTGGACAATGCAACAGTATGTCCCGCCTCTGACACGTTTGTTTTTAGCCAATCGCGGGATCTTCACAACGAGCGGAGCCAATTGGTAGATTAAACTCTGACCAAAACCCGTAGGTAAAAAAGCACAAACATCTTTACCATCCAGAAATGCGCAAAGCGCCTCTCGTTGTTCTTCCTTCAAAGAAGCGATAGGAGATTCAGCTAAAACTGACTTAATAGCAGCATCTACACGATCGCTGTCCTCCGTTGCCGTGTTTGTTTTGATCTACTGGCGCTTGGTGTCGTCTTCACACCCGGATATCCCGCCCCACACACCAATACTGCTGCGTGATTGGCCCGTGCCAACTTGGCTCTGTCCGAACAGTGAATGCAGGAGCGGAGCAAGATGGTTTCTTGAGAGATTTGTGAACTCACAAATATCGCGAGAAATCAACTTGCTGGCAAGGTTACGTAGTTCCAGTCACCTTGGACAATTCTGGAGTCAATCTGGAAAATTTAAGCATCAGTGTTTTCAGTTTTTCAGCCATTCTAGATGTCTGTCGTTTTAAAAATAGTTTTGCATAAATTTGGACAAATTCTGAGGCAACTTTAATTGTTTTTGTGTCAGTTTGGGCAAGTTTTTTTTTTTTAATTATACACATTTTATTCAATTTGGACAATTGTTGAGTGAATTTATGAGTCCATGCAGACATCTCCATCAGTTAGTTTGGACTATTTTAGGTCGATTGAGGCAATTTTTGTTCATTTTAG
Source organism: Acanthochromis polyacanthus (assembly GCF_021347895.1). Lineage (NCBI taxonomy): Eukaryota > Metazoa > Chordata > Actinopteri > Pomacentridae > Acanthochromis > Acanthochromis polyacanthus. Next base: position 661,801 of record NC_067117.1, on the reverse strand, counting down.
TCAACATTTCAGTCAATTTGGCCCATTTTGTATCATCTCAGCAACTTTTGAATATTTCAGACATATTTCCAGTCATCTTAGGTTGTTAGATAGATAGATTAAATCTTTATTAATCCCACAGTGGAGAAATTTACAATGTACAGCAGCAGATAGGACATTGAATAAAAGAGAGATTGCAGCACACAAAGCACACAGCGCATATGTATATAAATAAGAATATTTTCTTCAGAAGAACAAAAGAAAAGAAGAAGTATTTACAGCAAGACTTCTTGAAATTGCACAGCATCAGTATCTACATTTTTATTGCACAGTTTGTAAATGGGTGAACAGAAACTACTGGGAGCTTGATTGTAAAGTGTGACTGCAGCAGGAAGGAAGGAGCTGCAGTATCTCTGCTTTAGACACTGAGGGTGAAGCAGTCTGTCACTGAAGGAGCTGCCCAGTGTTATGCCCAGCTCGTTGTAGAGCATAACAAAAAGAAGGAGGTCGACACAGTGACAACTTTTAAACAATAAAATTAATTTATTAAAGAACTCAACCAAGAAATAACCCAAGCTAAACCCAACATAATCAAATCCAAACCAAAATCAAGAAGAGTGCCTGGCAGGCACCTGCCATCCGGGAGGGGAGAAAAAAAACCCATCTTGGATTCAACCTGCTTTTAAAGGCCCCCAGCAGGTGAAGCCAATCTTGAATAATGAAAGGGAGGGGCAGGCAGAAGGATCTGCTGCTCTGCTGAACAGCAGAGGTGAGAGGAGGGAGGGGCAGGGAGGCCAGGATCTAAAACAGAAAGCAGAGACAGGACAGGAAAACAAACATACTAACTCCAAGTCCTGTGGCTGTCACACCAGTGATCTTACTGTTTCCTGCAGGGGGGTGGGAGGTGTCCTCCATGATAGACAACAGCTTTGTCATCATCCTCCTGTCTCCCACCACCTCCACAGGATCAAGGGTTCAGCCCAGGACAGAACTGGCTTTCTTTACCAGTTTGTTTAGTCTCCTCCTGTCTGCAGCCGTGATGCTGCTGCTCCAGCAGACCACTCCATACATGATGGCTGATGCCACCACAGAGTCATAAAAGGTCTTCAGAAGTGCTCCCTGCACCCCGAAGGACCTCAGTTTTCTGAGCAGGTGGAGTCTGCTCTGACCTTTCTTGTAAAGTGCGCTGGTGTTAGTAGTCCAGTCCAGGTTCTTGTTTAAGTGAACACCCAGGTACCTGTAGGAGTCCACAATCTCAATGTCCGTTCCCTGGATGTTCACTGGTGTAGGAGAAGTGTGTCTGTTCCTGCTAAAGTCCACCACCGGTTCCTTGGTTTTCACCGCATTGATCTGGAGGCTGTTCAGCAGGAACCAGTCCACAAAGTCCCGGTTAAGTTCTCTGTACTCCTCCTCATCTCCGTCTGTGATGAGGCCGACGATGGCAGAGTCGTCAGAGAACTTCTGAAGGTGGCAGTTTGTGGTGTGATGGGAGAAGTGTGCAGTGTAGAGGATGAAAAGAAAGGGGGCAAGGACAGTCCCCTGTGGGCCCCCGTACTGCAGACCACAGTGTCGGACAAACAGTCTCCTGCCCTCACAAACTGTGGCCGGTTGGTGAGGTAATCCAGCAGCAGTTTTGGGGTCAATTTCAATTACCTTAATTTTTGAGCCAATTTGGTCAATTATAGTGTCAATTTGATCCATTTTGGAATCATTATCAAAATGTTTTCAGTCACCTTTTAGTAGTTTTGAGTAACTTTGAACTACTGTTGAGTCGACTTTAATTGTTTTGGTCAGGTTTTTAATAATTTTAGACACGTTTTTAGTCACTTTGGACAATCGTTGAGTTCAAGTCAATAATTTTCTTCTTCAGATCTTTGCTGAGCTCCTCAGACTTTCCCCCTGTAGAGTTTGAGTCTAATGAGTGAATCTAATGGTTCTATTTAAACTGGATCAGAGGAGTCAGCAGCTGTAGTCGACTGGAATCAGTCAGGAGAAGTTCAGAGGTCATGAAGCTAAGGAAATATGATAAACACAACACCAGAACTGATCTTTTAAGTTAATGTTTTTCAAGTCCAGTAGACTTTGTCAAGTGCATTCACTTTTAGCTGCACAATTTCCCACACTTGAAAGGAAGCCGTTGCATCTGAAGTTTGTGAATAAGCAAGATTCCACTCAGCAAAGTCCTTTGGATCCTTTTGGTCCGTTTATTTGACTTTTTTTTCCAAGTTGCAGAATAGCTTCAGTCTCAACAGCAATAAACACCAGTGATGCAGTAGATGTAGGAGTAGCAACAGATGAAGTAGTATGCAATTATTACAAAATTCAGCCGCACGAGTGCTGTTGAGGACCAGAGGGCGGGAGCATATTACACCTATTTTAAAATCGCTGCATTGGCTCCCCGTGCGCTTCAGGATCCATTTTAAGGTTCTTTTATTAGTTTATAAGTGTCTTAACGGTCTTGGGCCTTCTTATTTGTCTGCACTACTTTTATTTTATCAACCCTCGCGGACCCTGAGGTCCTCTGGTGCTGGCTTTTTAACGATACCACAAGTTAGAACTAGAACACACGGGGAGGCGGCATTCAGTTATTATGGCCCCTGATTGTGGAACACCCTCCCAGAGAACCTCAGGGCCGCAGAGAATGTTGGTGTTTTTAAAAAGAGGCTCAAGACCCATCTTTTTAATCAGGCTTTTAACTGACTCATTTTAACTCTTTATAATTTCTTAAGCTGACCTCTATTCTTACATTTTTTATACTATTTTATATATAAATTTTTACTTTATACATTCTATTCTTTTATCCTCAGTTTTAGCTTCCATACCTTTTATTTATTTATTTATTTATTTATTTATTTGTTTTACTATTTTAGTCCCTCGTTTCTCCAGTGTTTCCTCCTGGGGGCCTACCACACCTGGAGTTGATTCTGGTCCACTGATGGGGGTGCTGGTCCATGGATGGCCCTGGCCCGGGTGGTTGGAGAGCTTCACACCTTCATGTGGAGCCTCTTGTCTGCCTGGGCTGGGGTGGTCCTTGTGTCGGCGCCCCTGCAGTCATGGTCCATGACTCCACTCGGTGTGTGTGGCCCCCAAAGGTGGTTTCTTCCTCACTTTGGATTTCGGTGCCCAGCCATGTCTCCTCTATACCTCTTACTGACAGATGGTGTATGTTGGTGTGTGTATGTTGGTATGTTTGTGTGTGTGGGTCTGCATGTCTGTTCGTATGTCTACGTATGTGTGTGAATGTACATGTGATTGTGTATCTGTGTGTATATTTGTGGGGGGTGGGAGGTTTCGGGTTTTTCATAGTGTTTTATATTGTGGTGTTCTTGTTTTTATCCTCTGTGAGGCACTTTGTGTTCCTGTTTTGTATGAAAAGTGCCATATAAATAAAGTTGATTTGATTTGATATGCAGCAGGTGAAAAACCTTAGAATAGAAAAGAAATACCAGTATACAAAAATATTAAAATTCAAATCACATTTAACTATAAGATCAGAAATATTCCATATACAAACATTAAAAATAGAAACAATTTGAAAGCCGAGCAATAAGCCCACAGCAGCCCTATCCAAACAAATAGAAAACTTTGCCAAATGCAGAGCAGCTTAAATGTAAAAACATTAGTACCCCACAGGCAAATAAACCAGAAGTTATCCAAAACCACATGTTACCCACTTACATAGAAAAGCACAGGTAAGTTTACTTTTTCCCCAGTGAAATACACAATCATCCATGAAAAAACCATTCACTAAGCAATCATTCAAACGATCCACACCAAACCCCACCAACCCTTAGTCTTTGGCAATCTGGAGCGCTCATGATGTTCTACCAGCAGGGGGCAATGCGATTGCAGCCGACAACAGACTTTGTTATATTTCCAGAAGACCTTTAATAAATCTAAAAGAACCAAAAAACAGGATTTTCTGTGACAAAAATTCATGTTTCAGTGATTCCATCTTAAATTCAAAGTTCTAGGAGCCGTTGGAGACTCAGACTGATGGTAAACATGGACTTATAGGGGGTTTAAACTTATGACTGTACCTGATGATGGTGTCTCCTGATTGGCCTCCTCGGTACCATGTGATGCTCATGTGTTCACCTTCAGGGCTTCATCGTGATCGGAGCCAATCTTCACTTCAGCAAAGGCCTCAGGGAGATGGTGTCAGCCAGCATGGAGGGCAGCAGCAACAGCACCAGCAGCGTCTGAACGTCTGGAGAACGTCCTCAGATAGAAACACTGTAAATACACGAGAAACCAACAGCAGGGAACCTTCAGACAGAACCTCCAGAACATCTGTATCAACCAGTTCTGAGACTGTCTGTTCTATTTATGCAGCAGCTTATTTACCTGTTTAGTAACGACACTGTGAAACCTGACCAGCACTGGAAACACACAGCGGCATCCTGCGGTGTGTCTCCATGACGACACTGTGCCATAACTCAGGCTCCACCCCCTCTGAGGGGGCGTGACCGTCCAATGACACGATGACATCATCAGAACAGCGGCGGTGCGTTCACTGAACCCTGCAGTGGTTTCTGCTGCAGCGTTCACCGCCAGATACCTCAACACTGCAGCAGGAAAAACGACAGCTGAACCTGAAATAAACCTGAAATAAACCTGAAATAAATTTGAACTAAACCTGAACTAAACCTGAAGTAAACCTAAAATAAACCTGAACTAAACCTGAAGTAAACCTGTGTAAACCCAATTAAACAAGTGTAAACCAGAGCTAAACTCTTGATAGAACCAGTGAGAATATTAAAACTGTCACAAACATCTCCTGGTCTTTATCAGGAAACACTCAGTCCATGTTGGCCTGTACTGTAACCATGGCAACATGATGCACCTGTTTGATGATTCTGTTAATAAAGTCTCTGTATGACTCCATTACAACTGTTTGTGTCGTCACGGAGCACGCTGCAGCTGGTTGCCATGACGACGGTGAGAAGTTTGTCCGAAGCGATGAGGTCCGTAAACACTCGTAACCACGGCAACCATGCAGATGAAAATTAGAAAGAATATTTTCTGCTAAAAGTAAGAATCAATAATCAGGAATCAATTACTGAAGCAAAGTTCGTTGATCAGATTTTATTTCTATCAGTTAAAAAAAACAGAAAACATTTGAACCAAAAGTCACTTCATTTAGCAGCTTTAATTAGTTTATTATCAGGTTACATCACTATGAGTTCATACTAATGATCAACCAGCTAACTAATAATCACTTATTGATCAGCAGTGAATCGTTGTAAACACTTTGCTCCTCCTCGTGTTAATCAACACATCAGTCACAGTTTTTAATCAAAGTTCACTTTTCAAACTGAAAATTAAATAAAATTCATCTGAGTGCTGAAAGAAATCCTGTTTTTTCTCCTTTTCTAACCTCAAACTAACAAACCAGTTTCTAACTCTTTGGTCACTTGTTGGAAAACTTTTCGGCGATGCCGTCGTAACCATGGAAACCACACTTGGCGCCGGCGACTCTGCAGCCGAAGGTCAGAGCTTCCTGTACAGTCCCGCCTGCAGACAGGAAACAGATTCAGTCACTTCCTCTGGTTGGTCAGTGAGAATCTAGTTTGAACAACAACGAGACGCTCAACGGCTCCGACTGACACAACAATGATTCCACAGATTTTAAAGAGCCACGCTGTTGTTGATCAGGACTGTGCAGAGGGGGGGCAGAGGGGGCTGAAGCACCGCCCCTTTTGTCAAAGTTGCTTTTTCAATTTTATTTAACTTTATTTAATTTAGTTTTTTATTTTTAAGTTTGTATGTGTGTAAAAGTATTTCAGGCCCAAAATAATAAATAAAGCAAAAATAAAATGAATAATAATTCAGATCTACCCTCGGTTGGTCACATGACCTACGTAGACGTCCCTCACCGCCCTGACATGCCCTGAAGCTCAGCGCTAGCGCCGCTCGTCTAGAAACCAGAGGCCAGAGGGACGACTTCAACACCTGATGGTCCAGTGAGGAGGCTCTGTAGCGGGATTGGTTTGTGTACGGTTTATTCTAGATGACTGATGCAGTGAAGTCAGCATCCTGTGTGTGTCTGACTCTAACACACTCTGATCAGTTATATCTGCTAGTTAACCACACAGTGCTGACAGGATAAAGGATGCCAGGCTTCTTTCTGTTTATCTGTGTTTCTGTTGTCAAAGAGCATCAGAGAGACGTGTTATTTTACTGTCAGTGAGCTGCAGTGTGTTTCCTGTTTCTACAGGCATCAGTTATGTTATTTTACTGAAACTATCTACCTGCATTTTCACGTAATTTTGGACTTTTGCAGTATAAATACAATAACAATAATAATTACAAGAATTTGAATTGTGATTTTCTCAACCTCTCATTTATTAAACCTATCAGTACTTGTTTATAACATCTGTATAGACAAATTAAATATGCATAAATATAAAATATAGAAATTTAGGGAATAAAATTTAGGGTTTTTAACTTTATTATTAGCACTACGAATAATAAAGGGCAGATTATGAATCAGCCCCATGGAGCAAAGGTATGAAATTTAAAAAGGAGGACTCCAGGAAGAGCAGCCACAGCTAAACAGCCCAAGGTCTAAACTCAACTTCAAAATAATAATTTATCAGCGTTGTTGAAGCGCCTGATGCTGGCCATAACAAGGTTTGAACCACTGACCTTCTGATCAGCAGTCCAGAGGAACAACCATTACAGCCAGTTACAGCGCTATGCTAAAGTCTGGGCACCCCTGATCATTTTCCAGCTTTTCCTTTATAAATCACTGGTTGTTTAAATCAGCAATTTCAGTTAAATATATTATATAACAGACAAACACAGTGATGTTTGAGAAGTGAAATGAAGTTTATGGGATTTACAGAAAGTGTGCAATAATTATTTAACCCTTTAAGCTTCAGTCAATTCCAGCCGTTTTCAGTACAAAAAAATCGCTAATATTCTATTTGTAAATAAAAATCTGACGAGAAATACAGGGAATATTGGACACGCATCGCGAGGTGCATTTCCTTGAAAACGACCGATTCGTGGATTTTATACCGACTTCAGGACATGTTTTGGACAAAATAGTTTACTGGCTTGTGTTGTCTGGATGTAAAAGGTTGGATTATGGCCGTTTTTTGTGGAATATTTTCATCTGTGTGTAATAATGAACCCGGAAATGTGAGTCGCGCTGTGTACGTTGAAGCCGTGTATAGAGAACGGATGGATGGATATTTGTTTTTGTCGGACAAATGTGTTTTTCTCACCCGCTGTGGTAATCACATCTGAAAGTGGTTTATACCGGCGGATTCATGAGAATCTAAGCTTTCCATCGGCGTATAGTGTTTGTATAATCGCGTTTGCAGTTTCAGACATTTAGCAAATTGCTTATGCAGATCTCAAAGTGTACCGCGGGCGGAACACTGAAGCACAACTGAAGTGCGACGGGTTAAGCAAAAGTAGACAGGTGCATAAATTTGGCACCCTTGTTGTTTTATTGATTTGAATACCTTCAGCACTAATTATTGGAACATAAAATTTGCTTGGTAAGCTCATTGACCTTTGACCTGCATACACAGTGTAGTGATCAGGGTGATCTCCACCGTTCAGAGGGGTTGAAAACATGACTCAAAACAGGCCGTTACTGTCACTCTGCACGTTTAATGTTTGCAGGACAGCTCAGACATTCTGCATAGTCGTATAAGCACACTTTAGTGAAGGTGAAAACATTAAAGAGTCCCAAGCTACAAACAACAACAGCATGTCAATACCGGGAGCATCTCCTGTGTTGCCGCGCAAAAGTCCAGTTTACGTCCTAACGCCGTCTGTGTGCGTCACCATAGTAACCAAAAGCACTTAAAGATACAGTACTCAGAGAGGCGACCATTACAACAGGTGGAGCCATTCATGAGAAAGGGTATTTAAGGTGGCCAATTACAAGTTGTTCTCCTCTTTGCATCTTCTCTGAAGAGTGGCAGCATGGGAGCCTCAAAACATCTGTCAAATGAGCTGAAAGCAAAGATTGTTCAGCATCATGATTAAGGGGAAGGAAACAAAAAGCTAGCTCAGAGATTTCAGCTGTCAGTTTCCACTGTGAGGAACATAGTGAGGAAATGGAAGACCACAGGCTCAGTTCTGGTTAAGGCCCAGAGTGGCAGGCCAAGAAAACTGTCAGCTAAGCAGAGATGAAGGATGTGAGAACAGTAAAACTCAGCCCACAGAGCAGCTCCAAAGACCTACAACATGATCTTGCTGCAGATGGTGTCACTGTGCATTGTTCAACTGTTCAGCACACTTTGCACAAGGGGATGCTGTATGGGAGAGTGATGTGGAAGAAGCCTTTTCTGCACACATGCCACAAACAGAGTCACTTGAGGTTTGCTAAAGCACATTTGGAGAAGCCAGCTTCATTTTGGAATAAGATGCTGTGGACTGATGAACCTCAAATGGAGTTATTTGGACATAAGGGGCGGCATGCATGGTGGATGAAGAACACAGCGTTCCAAGACAAACACTTGCTGCCCACAGTAAAATGTGGTGGTGGTTCCATCATGCTGTGGGGCTGTGTGGCCACTGCAGGTACTGGAAATCTTGTTAAAGTTGAAGGTCTCATGGATTCCAGTCAGTATCAGCAGATTCTTACCAACAATGTTCAAGAATCAGTGACAAAGTTGAAGTTGTGCCGGAGCTGGATACTTGAACAAGACAATGACCCCAAACACTGCTCAGATTCTACTCAGGCATCCATGCAGAGGAACAAGTAGAACGTTCTGGAATGACCATCTCAGTCCCCAGACCTGAATATTACTGAAAATCTGTGGTGAGATTTAAAGCGGGCTGTCCATGCTCAGAAACCATCAAACCTGACTGAACTGGAGATGTTTTTTAAAGGAGAATGGTCAAAAATACCTTCAACCAGAATCCAGACCCTCATTGGAAGCTACAGGAAGCATTTAGAGGCTGTTATTTCTGCAAAAGGAGGATCTACTGAATACTGATGTCATTTTTCTGTTGGGGTGCCCAAATTTATGCATTCCACTGTATATTGTAAGGTGTGCTTCGAATTTGTGCTCCATGTGCCCCCTTTTAACTTTGAGCAGCTGATGTAGTTGTTGGTATAGTTTTTGGTGTAGTTGTAGTTTGTGTTGTTGTTGTTGCTGTTATAGTTATTGTTGTAGTTGTTGTTGTTGTAGTTGTTATCGTTGTAGTCTGTGTTGTTGTAGTTGCTGCTGGTGTAGTTGTTGTTGCAGTTGTTGTTGGACAGTGAAGCGTCTCACCGTGGGACAGCGTGTAGATCACCGCAGCGTTGAAAGTGTCTCCGGCTCCCAGAGTGTCGACAAGACTGGGTGGAGGAAAAGCGTCTGAATGGAAAAAACCATCAGGACCCAAAGCAGACGCTCCTTTTTCTGCCCAGGCACAGATCAGGACAGCCCTGAGAGACAGACAGGTAAGAGACAGACAGGTAAGAGACAGACAGGAAAGAGGCAGACAGGAAAGAGGCAGACAGGTAAGAGACAGACAGGAAAGAGACAGACAGGTAAGAGACAGACAGGAAAGAGGCAGACAGGAAAGAGGCAGACAGGAAAGAGACAGACAGGTAAGAGACAGACAGGTAAGAGACAGACAGGAAAGAGGCAGACAGGAAAGAGACAGACAGGAAAGAGGCAGACAGGTAAGAGACAGACAGGTAAGAGGCAGACAGGTAAGAGACAGACAGGAAAGAGGCAGACAGGTAAGAGACAGACAGGAAAGAGGCAGACAGGTAAGAGACAGACAGGTAAGAGACAGACAGGAAAGAGACAGACAGGAAAGAGGCAGACAGGAAAGAGACAGACAGGAAAGAGGCAGACAGGAAAGAGGCAGACAGGTAAGAGACAGACAGGTAAGAGGCAGACAGGTAAGAGGCAGACAGGTAAGAGGCAGACAGGTAAGAGACAGACAGGAAAGAGGCAGACAGGTAAGAGACAGACAGGAAAGAGGCAGACAGGTAAGAGACAGACAGGTAAGAGACAGACAGGAAAGAGACAGACAGGAAAGAGGCAGACAGGAAAGAGACAGACAGGAAAGAGGCAGACAGGAAAGAGGCAGACAGGTAAGAGACAGACAGGTAAGAGGCAGACAGGTAAGAGACAGACAGGTAAGAGACAGACAGGAAAGAGGCAGACAGGAAAGAGACAGACAGGTAAGAGGCAGACAGGTAAGAGACAGACAGGAAAGAGGCAGACAGGTAAGAGACAGACAGGTAAGAGACAGACAGGTAAGAGACAGACAGGAAAGAGGCAGACAGGTAAGAGGCAGACAGGTAAAGGACAGACAAGTGAGAGACAGACAGGAAAGAGACAGACAGGTAAGAGGCAGACAGGTAAGAGGCAGACAGGAAAGAGGCAGACAGGAAAGAGGCAGACAGGTAAGAGGCAGACAGGTAAAGGACAGACAAGTGAGAGGCAGACAGGTAAGAGGCAGACAGGAAAGAGACAGACAGGTAAGAGGCAGACAGGAAAGAGACAGACAGGTAAGAGGCAGACAGGTAAGAGGCAGACAGGTAAGAGGCAGACAGGAAAGAGACAGACAGGTAAGAGGCAGACAGGTAAAGGACAGACAAGTGAGAGGCAGACAGGTAAGAGGCAGACAGGTAAGAGGCAGACAGGTAAGAGACAGACAGGTAAGAGGCAGACAGGAAAGAGGCAGACAGGTAAGAGGCAGACAGGAAAGAGGCAGACAGGAAAGAGGCAGACAGGAAAGAGGCAGACAGGAAAGAGGCAGACAGGAAAGAGGCAGACAGGTAAGAGGCAGACAGGAAGAGGCAGACAGGTAAGAGGCAGACAGGTAAGAGGCAGACAGGTAAGAGGCAGACAGGTAAGAGGCAGACAGGAAAGAGACAGACAGGTAAGAGGCAGACAGGTAAGAGGCAGACAGGTAAGAGGCAGACAGGTAAGAGACAGACAGGAAAGAGACAGACAGGTAAGAGGCAGACAGGTAAAGGACAGACAAGTGAGAGGCAGACAGGTAAGAGGCAGACAGGTAAGAGGCAGACAGGAAAGAGGCAGACAGGTAAGAGGCAGACAGGAAAGAGACAGACAGGAAAGAGGCAGACAGGAAAGAGGCAGACAGGAAAGAGGCAGACAGGAAAGAGGCAGACAGGTAAGAGGCAGACAGGTAAGAGGCAGACAGGTAAGAGGCAGACAGGAAAGAGGCAGACAGGTAAGAGGCAGACAGGAAAGAGGCAGACAGGTAAGAGGCAGACAGGTAAGAGGCAGACAGGAAAGAGGCAGACAGGTAAGAGGCAGACAGGTAAGAGGCAGACAGGAAAGAGACAGACAGGTAAGAGGCAGACAGGAAAGAGGCAGACAGGAAAGAGGCAGACAGGTAAGAGGCAGACAGGTAAGAGACAGACAGGAAAGAGACAGACAGGTAAGAGGCAGACAGGAAAGAGGCAGACAGGAAAGAGGCAGACAGGTAAGAGGCAGACAGGTAAGAGACAGACAGGAAAGAGACAGACAGGTAAGAGGCAGACAGGTAAAGGACAGACAAGTGAGAGGCAGACAGGTAAGAGGCAGACAGGAAAGAGATAGACAGGTAAGAGGCAGACAGGAAAGAGGCAGACAGGTAAGAGACAGACAGGAAAGAGGCAGACAGGTAAGAGGCAGACAGGAAAGAGACAGACAGGTAAGAGGCAGACAGGAAAGAGGCAGACAGGAAAGAGACAGACAGGAAAGAGGCAGACAGGAAAGAGGCAGACAGGTAAGAGGCAGACAGGAAAGAGGCAGACAGGAAAGAGGCAGACAAGAAAGAGGCAGACAGGAAAGAGGCAGACAGGTAAGAGGCAGACAGGTAAGAGGCAGACAGGTAAGAGGCAGACAGGAAAGAGGTAGACAGGAAAGAGACAGACAGGAAAGAGGCAGACAGGTAAGAGGCAGACAGGTAAGAGACAGACAGGTAAGAGGCAGACAGGAAAGAGACAGACAGGTAAGAGGCAGACAGGTAAGAGACAGACAGGAAAGAGGCAGACAGGAAAGAGGCAGACAGGAAAGAGACAGACAGGAAAGAGGCAGACAGGTAAGAGGCAGACAGGTAAGAGGCAGACAGGTAAGAGGCAGACAGGAAAGAGGCAGACAGGAAAGAGGCAGACAGGAAAGAGGCAGACAGGAAAGAGGCAGACAGGTAAGAGGCAGACAGGAAAGAGGCAGACAGGAAAGAGGCAGACAGGAAAGAGGCAGACAGGTAAGAGGCAGACAGGTAAGAGGCAGACAGGAAAGAGGCAGACAGGAAAGAGGCAGACAGGTAAGAGGCAGACAGGTAAGAGGCAGACAGGAAAGAGGCAGACAGGTAAGAGGCAGACAGGAAAGAGGCAGACAGGAAAGAGGCAGACAGGAAAGAGGCAGACAGGTAAGAGGCAGACAGGTAAGAGGCAGACAGGAAAGAGGCAGACAGGTAAGAGGCAGACAGGTAAGAGGCAGACAGGTAAGAGGCAGACAGGTAAGAGGCAGACAGGAAAGAGACAGACAGGTAAGAGACAGACAGGAAAGAGGCAGACAGGTAAGAGGCAGACAGGTAAGAGGCAGACAGGAAAGAGGCAGACAGGTAAGAGGCAGACAGGTAAGAGGCAGACAGGTAAGAGGCAGACAGGTAAGAGGCAGACAGGAAAGAGGCAGACAGGTAAAGGACAGACAAGTGAGAGACAGACAGGAAAGAGACAGACAGGTAAGAGGCAGACAGGTAAGAGGCAGACAGGTAAGAGGCAGACAGGAAAGAGGCAGACAGGAAAGAGACAGACAGGAAAGAGGCAGACAGGTAAGAGGCAGACAGGTAAGAGGCAGACAGGTAAGAGGCAGACAGGTAAGAGGCAGACAGGTAAGAGGCAGACAGGAAAGAGGCAGACAGGAAAGAGACAGACAGGTAAGAGACAGACAGGAAAGAGGCAGACAGGTAAGAGGCAGACAGGAAAGAGGCAGACAGGAAAGAGGCAGACAGGTAAGAGGCAGACAGGAAAGAGGCAGACAGGTAAGAGGCAGACAGGTAAGAGGCAGACAGGAAAGAGGCAGACAGGTAAAGGACAGACAAGTGAGAGACAGACAGGAAAGAGACAGACAGGTAAGAGGCAGACAGGTAAGAGGCAGACAGGAAAGAGACAGACAGGTAAGAGACAGACAGGAAAGAGGCAGACAGGAAAGAGACAGACAGGTAAGAGACAGACAGGAAAGAGGCAGACAGGTAAAGGACAGACAAGTGAGAGACAGACAGGAAAGAGACAGACAGGTTAGACTCACCCCTGTCTCACTCGAGGGTAGAATCCTCTGAGAGCAGCTTCAGCTGACTGGAAGCCAAAATGTCGAGCGACGTCTTTACTGACAAACACCTGAGAACAACCAGGAACAATTAAGAACTAACAGGAACAATTAGGAACAATCAGGAACCAACAGGAACAATCAAAATGTTTCACCCATCAGACAGAACAAAGGTTTGCCGTGATGATTCGTACCACGTCGCCATGTGGAAACAGCTGGTACAGCGGCTCTCTGATCTTCTCAATCTCCACTGAGACAGTGATCCTCTGTTGCTGTGGCAACCTGCTGTTGTGCATCTCCACCTGCTGGATCATCTTCACCTGTTCGTCAGCGTTCCGGCCCTGCAGAGGAAAGATGGCCAACAGTAGAGCAGCGACTCACTGTTCCACCTTCTGTTATTATCTACAGTGTTGGGGTAAGTTAGTGTTGTACCTCTGGTTAGTGTTAGTTAACCCGGTTTACTTAATCAGGTTAACTCTGGTTAGTGGTAGTTAATCCGGTTTATTTATTCAGGTTAACTCTAGTTAGTAGTAGTTCACCCGGTTTGCTGAATCAGGTTAAGATGAGTTCACATTATTTTGTCCTGTTCAGTTTTCAGTTGTTTAGTGTGGCTTAGTTCTGGTGTAGCTTTGCTGTAGTTATGGTGTAATTTTTGTGTAGTTCTGGTGTAGTTCTAGTGTAGTTCTGGTGTAGTTCTAGTGTAGTTTTAGTGTCGTTTTGGTGTAGTTCTGGTGTAGTTTTGGTGTAGTTTTGGTGTAGTTCTAGTGTAGTTCTGGTGTAGTTCTAGTGTAGTTTTGGTGTAGTTCTGGTGTAGTTTTGCTGTAGTTATGGTGTAATTTTTGTGTAGTTCTGGTGTAGTTCTAGTGTAGTTCTGGTGTAGTTCTAGTGTAGTTTTAGTGTAGTTTTGGTGTAGTTCTAGTGTAGTTCTGGTGTAGTTCTAGTGTAGTTTTTGTGTAGTTCTGGTGTAGTTCTGGTGTAGTTCTAGTGTAGTTCTAGTGTAGTTCTAGTGTAGTTTTGGTGTAGTTCTAGTGTAGTTCTGGTGTAGTTCTAGTGTAGTTCTAGTGTAGTTTTAGTGTAGTTTTGGTGTAGTTCTGGTGTAGTTTTGCTGTAGTTATGGTGTAATTTTTGTGTAGTTCTGGTGTAGTTCTAGTGTAGTTCTGGTGTAGTTCTGGTGTAGTTCTAGTGTAGTTCTAGTGTAGTTTTGGTGTAGTTCTGGTGTAGTTTTGGTGTAGTTCTAGTGTAGTTCTGGTGTAGTTCTAGTGTAGTTTTTGTGTAGTTCTGGTGTAGTTCTGGTGTAGTTCTAGTGTAGTTCTAGTGTAGTTCTAGTGTAGTTTTGGTGTAGTTCTAGTGTAGTTCTAGTGTAGTTCTAGTGTAGTTCTAGTGTAGTTTTAGTGTAGTTTTGGTGTAGTTCTGGTGTAGTTTTGGTGTAGCTCACCTCCCAGTGAATCCACCTGAACTGACTGAGGTTCACTTTGGAGAAATCCTCCGCTGTGACATCAGGAAGGTTCCTGACAGACAGGAAGTGAGGTCAAAGTTTATGTGAGAGACGCCTATGTGTTGAGACGCCTCCTGATGTCTAGTATCCCAATCTGATGACTTCACTGTGATGTCCTGATTTGATGCGAGTGAATTAATGAATGTCTGCTGGTTCAGTCTGATCACATTTATCTGATAATAAAGTTATTAAATCAGTCCAGTTTAACAGTTGAAGATCTCAGTCTGTTCCTTCATGTTCTGTAGATGGAACCTTGTAGTAAAGCTCTAGTAAAACACTGTCTAAATGTAGTACTAGAGGGTAAATGTGGTACTAGAAGGTAGATGGAGTATCGATCAGTCTGATTGGGACGTTCCTCATTAATCTGCAGTATATATATTGTGTAATTTAAAAAACCTTGGAGCTGTTCTGTTTGGAGAAACAATGAGTTTATCTTCAGAAACAATCAATGAAAAACATTTCAGGTTTTAAGTTGAAAACTTTCATTCTTGAATTTCTCCCAGGATTAATAAAGTATCTATCTATCTATCATCTATTCTGTCGCCTCACAAAGATCCTCTAGAAATCCAGTTTATTAATCAATAGATCAGACTGATCAGCTATCAATCAGGTTGAGAGATGATCGATCAGACAGATGAGTTCGTTCATCATTAACATGTTCTCTACATGCAGACCTTTAGGTTCTACAGGAGACAGTGAGGGACAAACTTCACTGTCAGAAAAGATCTGAAGTCAGCCTGTGAGTCAATCAGCTGTGCCATTAGAACCACTTACAGAAGAACACTGATCATTTCATCACAACGTTCTGCTGGGAAACATTGGTTCCTGCCCTCATGTGGACATTCCTCTGATAAGACAACCCCACAAAGAACCCAGAGAATCCACTGAGGACCTCCAGAGGTTCTGTATCTCTGATCTGCTGCTACCTGAGGTTCTAATGTTGTGTCTGTTGGGTGTCTGGTCTGAGGAACACCTGCTCAGGTGTGTTGATCTTTCATTCAAATCACAATCCATTGAATTACTGAACATGCTGAGATTTCAGAGAGAACATGAGGAGATATCTGGTTTCTCAGCTGAAGACTGGGTAGATATCACCTTCTCTTTAGCTGACGTCTGGAGACAAGAAGGTAAATCAAGTGTTAATGATTCATTCAATAATCATTCAGAAATTAAATGAATCAACCCAAAACCACTGCAGAGGTTCCAGCGAAGCCCGAAGAATTAAACCGGACCTACAGGAACAGTCTTTATAGTGCTAAGCTAAGCTAAGCTAAATGAGCCATGCGTTGAACTGTTCCTTTAATGATAACAGTGATGAGGACGTGATGCAGACCAATCAGCTGCAGTTTAATGCTAACGTCTGATCTACGGTGGCTCCTGAAGACAAAACACCAGAAAACAGCCAATCAGATTCCAGATCAGAACCTGGACAACATCTGAATTCAGCTGCAATAGAAGATCCCTGCTTCCCTCTCTGGTTCCTCTGATGAAGAACAACTTTCACATCTGGACAACTTCAGAAGAACATCTTCAGTGAGGTCAGAACAGGAAGCAGAAAGTTCAGTCTGTTTTCAGAATTAAGAATGAAGATATGAATAAAATAATCAACCTTCCAGATCTGGTAAGTAAACCGGGAACCAGAACCAGAACAACCCTCAGATGAACAACATGCGTGACTGCAGGAGTTCAAAATAACCCGACCAGAGCTGGACCAGAGCTCTGATGGTTCTGGGTTTGGACCAGAGCTCTAATGGTTCTGGGTTTTTGTCCTCTCCGCCCTACCAGCTGTAGTCCTATACTAAATACTGAGATATCTGAACCAGGCTGCATTGTGTTTTTAGCTTTCTAGTTTGAGTCACTTCCTGTCTTTAGCTTCAGGTCCAGCCCGATCTCACGAGGATTCGTGAAACTGTCACGTAAGTTTTAGTTTCAGTTTCGTGCGCACCAACACGATTTCGTCATGTTTTTCGTGCCGCTCACCACGAAATGCACACCAATGTATTTTAAACGGCGGACTTTTCGTGCCACTCAGAACGTATTTCAAAAGAATGTGTATATTATATTTTTAATGTAAAACCGTGGCGAATCCAACGCTATATTTTGCATGACATCGTTCCTAACCATAACCCTAACCATAACCATAACCATAACCTAACCATAAGCCGGTGGTACACTTACCAATTTGCATAGGAATTTCAAGAATGTCCGGCGGCCGGCGGCCGCAAACACGATCACACAAGCAGTATACGCCGATGGACAGCTTAGATCGTCATGAATCCGCCGGTATAAACCACTTTCAGATGTGATTACCACAGCGAAAAACATTTCGTGGTGAGCGGCACGAAAAACATGACGAAATCGTGTTGGTGCGCACGAAACCGAAACTAAAACTTACGTGACAGTTTCACGAATCCCCGTGAGACCGGGTTGTCAGGTCAGCTGACCTCCATGCCCCATCTGATTGGTAGATCAGAACCTCGGTTCTGCAGTGGATCACCCGTTATTACACCAGATTCAGGAGCATCCAGTGTTCACCAAACACCTCGAGACATTTCTGTCATCCACCAGCAGCAATCGCTGGGCGGGGTCTATAACTGTGGGCGGGGCTTAAGGTAACTGGGCGGGGTCAATATTTATGGGGGGCTTATGTTAACCGGACAGTGTCTATAACTGTGGGTGGGGCTTACATTAACTGGGCGGGGTCTATCACTGCGGTCGGTGCTTACAGCAGATTCATTCACTTTGGCCATGTGGCCTGCTGCTCTACTGATGTCACAGTGATTCATTCATCTCCATGGTAACGGCATCTGATTGACGAGGTGTTTGGCAAACACTGCGGCGTTGCAGTGGCGGCCGACTGGTCGTCTTACATATCAGACAGAACGACGGTTCGAGTCCCGTTGAACGGACAGACCAAACAACATGCACATGGAGTCAGACCTTCCAGCTGCCAAACCACTGGAGAGGCGTCGACCGAACACCGCGAGAAGTCGGCCATGATGAACCTGACGGACACACAGACAGCTGACATCACACACTAGAAGCTGCTCTGATTTGTGGGACAGGAGGGGGCGGAGCTGCTTGGAGATGATGCTGTTCCTGAAACAGAAGCTGTTAGTGAGAGACACACCTGTTCACACTTGGTCACACCTGTTCATGTGCAGGATGGTCCGGCTTCCTGTGCTGATGTTGCTGATGACCACGGAGGCTGGAAGGACACACTGAGCATGCTCAGAAACCAGCGACACATCAATGCAGGACTTCTGAAAATCCTCCAAAACAAAACTAGACAGTAAAGAAAGGAGAGCAGCTGCTGCGATCAGACCTGACCAATCGTTCAGCTCCGATCCTGATCATTGATCCTAATCAATAATCAGGATCAATGATCAGGATCGATTGTTAACCTACTGTCAGACTTGATGTTATCCTGTATTAGCATTAGCCTGAGAGCTAACCTGCAGTCAGTTTTTATAATAGCCTGAATTAGCATAGATTGAGTGCTAACCTGCAGTCAGTGTTGATGTTAGCATTAGCCTGAGTGCTTACCTGCAGTCAGTGTTGATGTTAGTCTGTTAGCATTAGGTTCAGTGTTCACCTGCAGTTAGTGCTGATGTCAGGTTTAGTTAGAATTAGCCTGAGAGCTAATGTGCAGTTAGTATTGATATTAGCCTGTATTAGCATTAGCCTGAATGCTAACCTGCAGCCGGTTCAACAATCAGAATCAAAGATCAGGCTCAATAATCAGGACAATAAAATACTTAAAACATAACAAAAACTGAATTATCGTCAGATCTTTCATTTTTTAATAGTTTCAAAGAAGGAGTATTGATTGGAGTATTGATTGAAGTATTGATCGTGCCACTCACTCAGCTACCGGTCCGGCGGACAGCGAGCCCATGAAGGCGCAGGGAGCTCCGAGCAGCGACAGAACCGTGCAGGAGTTGGAGGCGTTCCCTCCTCGCTGCCATCGCTGCGACAGACACCTGCAGGCGCACAGTAGTGACATTACAGCATGGTCGATCACTGCGATATTGATTGATTGATGATCAGTATCCTGTATTAGCATTAGCCTGAGTGTTAACCGGCAGTCAGTGTTGATATTAGCCTGTGTTTAGTGATGGATGATCGAGGCTTTGTTGAAGCTTCAACACTTTATCCAGTACCTGCTTCATTACTCGAGGCTTCACTGACACTCAGTGCTCGAGTAGGACATCTAGTGGTCAATAAAATGAAGTGCAATTGATTCATGTTTCTGATTGGTTCATGGATTGTTTTGGATTGATTCGCCATGCACGTTCCTGTTTCACTACATTAGATGATTGTATCTGTTCTAGTGGCTACAATAATAATAATAATATTACCAGTAATAACTAGAAAAGCACTCGGAGAGCGCATACCTCTGCCAGGCCATCTGTCTGTCTGTCCGTCTGTCTGTCTGTCTGTGTGTCTGTCTGTGTGTCTGTTTGTCTGTTAACAGCATAATTCAAAAAGTCATGGACGGATTTTCACCAAAATTTTACAGGATGTCCGGAAGAGCAAAAGTAACAATCGATTAGATTTTGGAGGTGATCCGGATCACCGTCTGGATCCAGGATTTTTTTGAAGGACTCTGTACAATTGACAGAGATGGCCACCTGGCAGCCATGGTATAAAGTTCCCTTTGCCTCATTACATTTAACACATAAATCTGGGATGTTGTTGTTAAACATATTTAATTTAACTGGTGTAATATATTTTCTCAACAATCATTTGTACATATTATAGCAATTTAAATCAGGTATTGATTGATTGAGTGTGGGCTTTGGTGCAAATCAGTTCCCAGTCCTCTGATGTTATGTCCACCTTTGGATCTTCTTTCCACTCTTTTCGTTTTTTTAACCCTTTAAGCTTCAGTCAATTCCAGCCGTTTTCAGTACAAAAAATCGCTAATATTTTATTTTTAAATTAAAAAAATTATGAAAAATACGGGGAATATTGGACGCGCATCGCAAGGTGCATTTCCTTGAAAACGACCGATTCGGGGATTTTATACCGAATTCAGGACATGTTTTGGACAAAATAGTTTACTGGCTTGTGTCATCTGGATGTAAAAGGTTGGATTATGGCCGTTTTTTGTGGAATATTTTTTTTCTGTGTGTAATAATGAACCCGGAAATGTGAGTCGCGCTGTGTGTGTTGAAGCCGTGTATAGAGAACGGATGGATGAATATTTGTTTTTGTCGGACAAATGTGTTTTTCTCACCCGCTGTGGTAATCGCATCTGAAAGTGGTTTATACCAGCGGATTCATGAGAATCTAAGCTTTCCATCGGCGTGTAGTGTTTGTATAATCGCGTTTGCAGCCGTCGGACATTCTTGAAATTACTATGCAAATTAGTAGGTGTACCGCCGGCGGGACACTGAAGCGCAACTGAAGCGCAAAGGGTTAACAGTCGTAGTTACCTTGATATCAGGCAGCAAATGGAAATTATGCCATACACAGGACCTTTTCCTGATTGGCTCCTGCTGCAGATCTATCTCGCTATCTATCTAACTATCGAGCTAGCTAGCTATCTATACACTACTAACTGTCAAAGCAACGAACGGCAGCAACAAAACCAACCTACTCTGCGGAAAATCATTCAAATAAACGACACTATGAGATCTCCTATCCCGGAACACACTCAATCCCGCCAAGTGATTCACATAACAAACCGAACCAATCAGGTGATTCGAAGCAGTTGAGTGCTTCAAACGTCACTGAAGTGATTCAAACGTCACGAGTCACATGACCAAATCAAGTGTCGGCACAGTGGCTCGATACGATTGCTTCATGAGCTACCGCGCATGTGTTGAAGCCTCGGGTATCAGAGGACCATCACTACCTTTGTTAGCATTAGCCTGAGTGTTAACTTGCAGTTAGTGTTGATGTTAGCCTGTATTAGCATTAGCCTGAGTGCTAATCTACACACAGTGTTGATGGTATCCTGTATTAGCATCAGCCTGAATGCTAACCTGCAGTCAGTGTTGATGTTAGCCCGTGTTAGCATTAGGTTCAGTGCTCACCTGCAGTTAGTGCTTTAGTTAGGATTAGCTTGAGAGATAACGTGCAGTTAGTATTGATATTAGCCTGTATTAGCATTAGCCTGAGTGTTAGCCCACAGTCATTGTTGATGTTAGCCTGTGTTAGAATTAGCCTGAGCCCTAACCTGCAGACAGTGTTGATGCTAGCCTGTATTAGCATTAGCCTGAGTGCTAACCTACACACAGTGTTGATGATATCCTGTATTAGCATCAGCCTGAATGTTAACCTGCAGTCAGTGTTGATGTTAGTCTATATTAGCTTTACCCTGAGTGCCAACCTGCAGTCAATCTTGATGTCAGCTTTAATTAGGATTAGCTTGAGAGCTAACCTGCAGTTAGTATTGATATTAGCCTCTGTTAGCATTAGGTTCAGTGTTCACCTGCAGTTAGTATTGATGTCAGCTTTAGTTAGAATTAGCTTGAGAGCTAACGTGCAGTTAGTATTGATATTAGCCTGTATTAGCAATAGCCTGAGCTTCAGCCTGGAGTCAGTTTTGATGTTAGTCTATATTAGCATTAGCCTGAGTGCTAACCTGCAGTCAACCTTGATGTCAGCTTCCGTTAGGATTAGCTTGAGAGCTAATGTGCAGTTAGTATTGATATTAGCCTGTATTAGCATTATCCTGAAAAATAACCTGCAGTCAGTGTTAATATTAGCCTGTATTAGCATTAGACTGAGTGTTAACTTGCAATAGGTTAACTGTTGATTATAGTCTGTTAGCATTAGGTTCAGTGCTAACCTGCAGTCAGTGTTGATGTTAGCCTGTATTAGCATTAGCCTGAATGCTAACCTGCTGTCAGTGTCTTCTTCAGGGTATTTGTCGACGACGTTGATGATGTCAAGACACACCAGACCGACACACAGAATCTTCTTCTGCTCCTCCATGTTGGTCCCGTCACACACACTAAAACACACTGACACACACCGCTGGACTTTGACTCACAAACATCCCATCATCCCGATGAGTCACACTGATGCAGCCGTACAGAGCTGCTGCCAACTGCTGGACAGGAGAGGAAGTGAAGCTAAACAACAGAATCTGAACTTCAACAACATTCGGTTCTCTCTGTGCTTTTGTTTTTTGTGTTTGTTAAAGGAGCTTTAAATAAAGTTTAACTGGTTAAGGAGATTTTATTTCATGTTGAAATACAGTCAACAGGAACAAGAGGTTCACCTGGACGCATTTCTGTCCAAAACACAACAAGCGGCCTGATATTCAGCCGAATATTAACAAACAGTAAAGAGGAACGGCTTCTAATGAGGACCAAAGTCTGAAAATTTATCGAAAATTAGTTCCTGAAAAAACACGCATTACAAAACAAAGAGTTTCTGTCTTTTCTTTGTCTGGACAGAAAGAAACAACGAGGACAAAGAACAGTCCACATAAACAGCAAATAAAGTTTCTACATTCAAACCAATGACAGCCGGACGACAGGTCACTTTCAGGAGCCAATCAAGAGAGAGCGAACTCATCAGGTGACCAATCAGACTTTATGAGGGCAGCTGGGCTGAAAGTAAGAAGAATAATAAGCCGTTATTTTGATCTCATCAGAACTGTGGAAGTAAAAGGGACTCTGAGTGTTCTGGTTGGTGCTGCTGGCGCCCCCTGCTGGACACACAACATGCCAACCCTTCAGTTCTACCGCCCAGCGTTCCTGTGGCTCGGTTCTACCGTGGTGAGAACATCTTATTTACATACGAACGACTCCTCAGTGGGACGGAAACATGCTCACGGTTATCGGCTTCTGATTTGTCAGCGCTGTCCAATCACACCTTAGCAACGGTAACTATGCAACAGGTCTGTTCATCTTCAGGTTCCAGAAACGAGCTGAGAACGTGAAGAATTAAACCGACCTTCACATTCTCCATCCCATAATATGCACCGATCGGCAGCAACATTCAACAACCCCACAGATGCAGGGACATTCACAGAACCCAGGCTGAAGTGGTTCTTCTGGAAGGTTCTCCTGGTGCCACTACCGCAGCTCCCACCCATCAGAGTTTGGACACAGAATCTCTAGAGGGGTTCTGTGGTATCTGGAACCAGTGGATCCTTTGGGTTCTGAGGGTTGTGGGGTGGAACCTCCTTGGGTCGGACTGGTTCCGGTTGATACTCAATCAGATTTGGGGGGGATGCTAGAGGTCAGTCAGTGTTGATGTTAGCCTGTGTTAGAATTAGCCTGAGTGCTAACCTGCAGACAATGTTGATGTTATCCTGTAACATCAACCCCTGGGCCTGATGTTCTGCTGGAGGAGAACCATCCACATGAAGGTTCTCCAGCAGAACGTTTTGATGAGATGATCAGTGTGGTGGTTTGAATGTTGCAGCTGATCGATGTTTTTTCAACAACCTTCTCATGGAGGATTTTCTCTACCAGCTCTTTACACATTTAGCTGTTTTCTGTTTATTCCCGTTTTACTTTGGTCAAATCTACATTTCAGTTTTTGCTGTTTGCTGCTCAGATAGAAACCAGAACAGAGGACAGACCTGAGAAATAACCCTGAAACGTCAACTGATTCTAAACTGTATCCCCTTCAGTAACTGTGTTGTTTAATCCTCAGTAGAACAGCAGAAGATCTCCTCCAATGAAGAACAAAAACACTTTATAAAGGCTAGATTAAAACCCATGCCCAAAGTAGAACCTCAGAGAACCAAAGAGAGTCCAGCTGTGATTCCAGTCAGTCTAACTGATGAACATGGTTCTAATAGGAGCTGAGAACAGCAGAACCTTCTCAGTCCTGGACCTATGGACTGGATCTATCTATGTCTGCATCATGGCTCCACATGGAGAAGAACTGAAAAGAGGAAGAGAAACATCTGAGGAGTCATAGTTCCTGCATTATCAGAGGTCTAGTACCACTAATCAGGAGGTCTAGAAGGAGTCATAGTTCCACTAATCAGAGCTCCTAAAATGACTCCACAGACAGTGAACTACTTTCTCCATCCAGCTGTAAAAACAGACATCAGCTGCTTCAGACTTGGTTCAGGGGTTCTCCATGGAAACCAGAGTTAGTGTGAAGCTCAGACAGTGTGAAGGAACCTTCAGAACATCAACCTCTATGGACAGAGGACCAGAACTAAACCTGGCTGCTGCTCAGAGCTAAACTTCCAGATGAAAAACATGAGAAGAAGCCTGATGGATGCTGGAGAACATTCTTTGGTCAGATGAAGATCAATGAGTTGGGCTCAGATGGAGTCCAGATGTTTGGTGAGAACCTGACCAGGACTACCACAGTGGATGGATGGTCCTGACGGTGAAGCATGGAGGTGGCGGTATGATGACTGCAGAAATGAAAGCTGGACTGTTTAAGTTCTGGAATCTAAAGGTTTAAATGTGACATCAGAGCTGTAGAAGTAATCTGATTACTGGTGATACAGCTGGAATCATTCTGCTGACATTTCAGAGCCCTGTTTCCTGCTGTGTAACTATGTCCTGTACTTGAACATTATGGGATGCTTGTTTGTTTGAGAAGAAAAACGAAGCTGCTGACAGAAGACGACCTCACAGGTGAGTCTGTGCTTGTGACAGCAGCACCGTCTGTTGACATGGCAATGTGCGTGTCATACATGCATGAACTTCCTTCAGACCCAATAAATAAATGGAACAGGGACAACAATGGTTATAGTGCATCTACATGGAAACAAGCAGCCAATCGGGGAGACCACGTCCCAGCAGTGAACCAATCAGTGACGGGAGGACAAACATTAGCTGTACAGATTCAAACATTCAAACCAATCACACGGCGGCTGCTGAGTGCCGTCGGTTCCCATGATGCTTCACTCCACCCCTCCAGCTGGTGTTTAGAGTCTGAGACAGGCTTCAGTTTTCACGTGTTCTTTATTGTTCTGCTGGTTGAGTTCTGGGCCTTTGGCTCTACTTGGTTCCGGTCCAGGCCTGGTCCGAGTGTGGTGAAGGTGCGCAGAGCTCAGAGTCAGAGTCTGACTCCCCCTCTGCGATGTACGGTCGCACGGTGGCGCAGCGGGTGGTGCCGCCACCACCACGGCTGCTGGCGGCGTAGAACCCATTGTTGAGGAAGTCCAGGTTCTCTCTGGACTGGGAGATGGAGAACCCGCTGAAGGAACGTTCCAGCTCCTCGTGGTCCACCGATGGGATGGAGATGGAGGCGTCGCTGTCGGGCTTCACCTCTTCCCCCCTCCCTCCCCTCCCCTGGTCCCGTTACTCCCCTCCCCCCCCCTCTCGGCTCGGTCCATCCCACCTCGTTCTCCGGTGCTGTGTCGGTTCGATCGGTTCCCGCCGTGTCGCTCTCCGGCTGGAGGAGGGGGCAGTCGGACCAGAGAGCCGTCCCCCACCGGACTCGGAGTGTTACCGTGGCTACGCTGGGGAGGGGGCGGGGCCTGCTGGTGGAGCTGGGAGCTGATTGGCTGCCAGGAGGTGGAGGGCGGGCAGGAGGGGGCACTGTAGTTCCTGTGTCCGGTGGAACTGCTGGAGCGGACCATTTTCGTCACGAACCGGGTCTTCTCTGCATGGTCACCGGGTAGCACCCTGCACAAGGTGTAAACAACAAGTAAACAACTGATAAACAACAGGTAAACAACAGATCCTGGGTCAGAACCATGGGACAGATCAGAACCAGATCAGGTAGTGGTCAGGTCTATTTGGATCAGAATCCTTTTAACAGGAATCAGTCACCATGGTAACAAAATGGATCCCTATGGTAACCGGGTAAATCACCACAGCAACCATGCAGATGACCAGGGTAACTTCAGCTTCTTGCTATGGTCTGTTTCTGGGATCATGTTCTGATAGAACTCTTTGCAGCCCGTATGTGTGGTTCTGCTGTGTTTGGGTTCCGTTGCAGTACTGGTCCTGTTCTATCACTGGTTTTGTTCTGTTACTGGTCCTGCTCTGTTACTGGTCCTGTTCTATCACTGGTCCTGTTCTATCACTGGTCCTGTTCCTGGTTCTGTTCTGTTTCTGTTCTATCACTGGTTTAGCTCTGTTACTGGTTCTGTTCTATCACTGGTTCTGTTACTGGTTCTGTTCTATTACTGGTTCTGTTACTGGTTCTGTTCTATTACTGGTTCTTTGGGTTCCCAGTAAAGACACTTACTGCATGATCTTGGAGATGGACTGGCTCTTCTCCAGCTGGTCCACTGGACTGTGGTACGGTGGTGCCGGGTCAGGTTCTTTGGATCCAAAGTAGGCGTCAGTCTCAGCCTGAGGAATTCCCATTCGCTGGATGTAGATGTTGACCAGGAAGTCCAGCTTCCTCTCCATGGACAGAACCTGTAGAAGACCAATCAGATTCAGGACAGGTTCCAGCAGGTTCTCAGCGTCTGTCAGCTACACACTGGTTGGTGGTTTACCTGCTTCTCCACCTTCCCCAGCCGTCCCATCATGCTCGGGTCCTCAGGTAGCTCCTCATTGGCTGTTTTAGGACGGTCCTTGTCTGTGATTGGTGTTCCTCTGCCGACTATCTGATCCACTCTGCCAATCAGGAAACAGCAGGTCAGACTGAGTCCTTCAGAAAAATCCAATAAACTGAACTAAGTGTTTCCTCACATCAGATTCTACTGACGTTAGAGCCTCAACAGTTGGAGAAATGTGGACCAAAGACTGGATTTTAGTGGAAACATGGATCCATCTATAGATAAACACTGACAGGAACTTTATGGAAACACTAGACCAGCCTGAATTAAAAATAACAGAAAAGTAAACGTTGACCAGAATCTGAGCTGGTTCGGAAACATTACTGCCACCTAACCCTGTACAACAGAAGGCTCTAGGCCTGCTCCGGGTTCCTACCTGGACTGGAGGTTCTTGATGCGAGCGAGCATGTCCAGGTGTCCGGCTGAATACTGTTCTATCACATCCATGACGTCGTAGGGACGGAGACTCTCCTTAAACTTCCTCTTAGAGACCATGAAACGCATGATGCTGAGGAAACAGAGAGCAGCAGTCAGGAAGGTTCTGGTTCTGACTGTTCCGATCAGCAGAACCTAGTGTGGACAAGACTTTGTGGACTACATCCATCTGTCTGACTGAGTCTGGATCTCAGGTTCTGGTCGCTAGGCAGAATGAGATGAGGTGACTGGACTGGGCTGAAAAGAACCACCTCCTCCTTGGTGTTACTGGGTCAGGACCTTTGGGACGGGTTCTACAGGATCAGGACTACAGGTAGGGGAAGGATATTTGGACAAACCAACACACAGACGGGTTCCACCAACGGTAGGATTCAGGAGGAAGATAAAAGCAGCAGAGAACACAGAACCAATGTTCAGTGAAACCAGGGACCAACCTGATGAGTCCACCAGGTTCTAACTCTGAGCTCGAATTTCAGGGGCCTAAAATATAATGCATGTGAAAGTAGAACGTTGCTTCATCAAATAAAGTTGCTGCAGATACAGAACCAGCTGGTTCTGAAGGAACTTTGTTCAGATCTGGTTGTTTATCCGCTACCTGGAACATCACCTGCTCTGCTGTTACCATGGTGATGAACTGGTAAGAACCACCGCTACAGTCCTGAACCTGACCTCAGGACGGAACAACGGAGGAACCAGAACCAGAAGGGACACTAGCTGTCCTGGTTCTGAGGGACTGGACCACTGGAACCGTCAGATTGTGACAGAACTGAACCAACAACAGGGAGGAGAACAGAAGAGCTGCAGCAGAACACGGTGGAACAACAGAATCATGAGGCGGAACAACAGAACCATGAGGCGGAAACAACAGAACCATGAGGTCAGACTGCTCTTACCCACAGCTGATGGTGACCTTTGACCCTGGGGTGGGCAACAGAAACAAAACAAACAAAAAGAATGTGAATAAAAGCATGGCTCAGTGCAGAATAACAGCAAATAAAGGGTGAGGGGGATGGGCAGCGGCAGATGGAGTTCAGGTGAGCTGGTACCAGATGGCTCTGATGGTGACCTTTAACCCCGGTGTCAGGTCCT
Source organism: Acanthochromis polyacanthus (assembly GCF_021347895.1). Taxonomy (NCBI): domain Eukaryota; kingdom Metazoa; phylum Chordata; class Actinopteri; family Pomacentridae; genus Acanthochromis; species Acanthochromis polyacanthus. The sequence goes on along the minus strand of NC_067117.1, from coordinate 634,095 downwards.
GAGGGACAAACTCGCAGTGGCAGCTCTTGTTGTCGTCGGCCATGTCTTCCCCTGGCAGGCTGGCCTCTAAACAACAACAACAACAACAACGACAACAACATGAGTCTGATTGCAGCGCTAGAAGCCCTGCCTCCACAACACCTGCACTGATCATGTGACCTATAACCAGCTGTGTGTATTTTACTGCATGTGTGTGTTGGCTGTGTGTATTTTACTGCATGTGTGTGTGTTGGCTGTGTGTATTTTACTGCATGTGTGTGTGTGCTGGGTGTGTAGTTGTGTTGTGTGCTGACCTGGGGAGCTCTTCTGTCTGAATTCTTCATCCTGCATCTCTATCAGCACTACAGAGGAAGAGGAAACACCTTCATCACCAACCAACAGGCCAACAGTTAGCCTAGCTTAGCATAAGGACAAGAACAAGAGGGACTCTGTTAGCCTAGCTTAGCACAAGGACAAGAACAAGAGGGACACTGTTAGCCTAGCTTAGCATAAGGACAAGAACAAGAGGGACACTGTTAGCCTAGCTTAGCATAAGTACAATAACAAAATGGGCATTGTTAGCCTAGTTTAGCATAAATACTGGAACATGGAGGACACTGATAGCCTAGCTTGCCATAAGCACGGGAACAAGAGGGGCACTGTTAGCTTAGCTTAGCATACCCTTGGAACAAGAGGGGAACCGTCAGCTTAGCTTTGAATAACAGAGTAATACAGAAACTTTCAGCCTTGCTTAGAATAAACTTTGGAACAAGATGGGCAATGTTAGCCTAGCTTAGCATAAATTTTGGAACAAGAGGTACCCTTTCAGCCTAGCTTAGCATAAACATTGGAACAAGAAGTACCCTTTCAGCCTAGCTTAGCATAAACATTGGAACAAGAGGTACCCTTTCAGCCTAGCTTAGCATAAACATTGGAACAGGCGGGGCCCTTTCAGCCTAGCTTAGCTTAAACATTGGAACAAGAGGGGCCCTGTTAGCCTAGCTTAGCATAAACATTGGAACAAGAGGGGGGCTGTTAGCCTAGCTTAGCATTAACACCAGAATTCTCTCATCAAGTCTCAGATCTGCTGCAGTTTACTTCCTGTTTCCTTTCGCTCTTCATCAGTTCTGTCCTTGTTGTGCCGTTTATTTTTGATTGTAGTTTTTGTTTGTTTATAGTTGTTTTGTTTGTTGACTGTAGTTTTGTGTGTTTATAGTTGTTTTGTTTGTTGACTGTAGTTTTTGTGTGTTTATAGTTGTTTTGTTTGTTGGCTGTAGTTTTTGTTTGTTTATAGTTGTTTTGTTTGTTGGCTGTAGTTTTTGTTTGTTTATAGCTGTTTTGTTTGTTGGCTGTAGTTTTTGTTTGTTTATAGCTGTTTTGTTTGTTGACTGTAGTTTTTGTTTGTTTATAGCTGTTTTGTTTGTTGGCTGTAGTTTTTGTTTGTTTATAGTTGTTTTGTTTGTTGGCTGTAGTTTTTGTTTGTTTATAGTTGTTTTGTTTGTTGGCTGTAGTTTTTGTTTGTTTATAGCTGTTTTGTTTGTTGGCTGTAGTTTTTGTTTGTTTATAGTTGTTTTGTTTGTTGGCTGTAGTTTTTGTTTTATGATGATGTGATGATGAGCTCTCTGATTGGTCGGACTCAGTCTTACCTTCAGAGTTCTGTCGGGAAGCGGCTCCTCGGATCCTAAAGGCCTGTCTGGTTCTGCTGCGTTCTCCGAAGCTCCAGCTCTTCGGAACCTTGCTCGGACTCTCGTCCAGACTGGGCTCCATGCTGGGGGACCGACGCAGGGCCTGGACCCCTGCCGGACCTCCTGGGACCCCCGGACCGACACCTGGACCGGGATCAGAGCAGATACAAGTCTGGGTTTATTTAAACATGATGACAAAAAAAAAGAAACCAATGATTTGAGACATTAAATAACCAAAACTGGACACAAAAAGACGGAAATAGACAAAGTTGGACACAAAACATCCAACCATCCATCCATCCTCTGTACACCGCTTTATCCTCTCTAGGGTCATGGGGGGTGCTGGAGTCTATCCCAGCTGACTCTGGTGAAGGCAGGGGACACCCTGGACAGGTCACCAGTCTGTCACAGGGCTACATATACAGACACACAATCACACTCACATTCACACCTACGGACAATTTAGAGTAACCAATTAACCTCAGCATGTTTTTGGACTGTGGGAGGAAGCCGGAGTACCCGGAGAAAACCCACGCATGCTCAGGGAGAACATGCAAACTCCATGCAGGAAGATCCCAGGCCGGGATTTGAACCGGGGTTAGGGTTCTTGCTGCAATGCCAAAATGCTAACCACTACTGCACTGTGCAGCCCAGACACAAAACAGACACAACCAATCTGAAATGTTTCTAAAATACAAAAAATAGACACAACTGGACCCACCTGGACCAGGACTGACTCCAGGAGCAACACCGGGTCCAACTGTAGGAACCGCTAGAGACAGGAAGTGAGGAAGCAAAGGTGAGCGAAGTGAACGAAACTGGTTCTGGCTGGAGAACCATCAGATCATCCTGTCTGTTCTATCCTGGTCCATCAGAACCAGAACCAGACCTGACCCAGTAGTCAGAGTAAATGCCTACAGTAATCAGATTACATCCTGTGATGCTTTGGTTCCAACACCCACCGTGCTGAGGAGAACCTTTGCCTTTGGTTCCTGAACTGCGAGGAGATGAGAAGACCCTCTCCTTCAGACTGACCTTCTGCCTGCAGGACGACACACCAGGAGGTAGTACTAGAAAAGCTGCAATATTCTCATTTAAAACCGTAATAATACTCATAAAAACTGCAGTAATGTCATTTAAAACCATAGCAATAATAATAAAAACTGCAGTAATGTTGAATGAGCTTCAGACTGACCCTGGAGACGGTTCCGGCTGGACGTCCTTCCTGCAGACAGACAGTATTGATCACTGATTATTTACTGATGACTGATTGTTTATTGATCACTAATTATTTATTGATGACTGGTTGTTTACTGATGACTGATTGTTTATTGATCACTGATCTGACGTTCCTCAGCTGATTACAAACTGTACCCAAACAGATGAGCCAAAACATGTCGACCTCCTCTGAGGGTCCAGTGGTACCGGACTGGTTCCTGCTCTGGGTTCTTTCTCCGGGTTCTGCTGTGGTTCCTGGTTTAGCTCCTGCTCTTGGTTCTGCTGTGGGTTCTTTCTGTGGTTCCTTCCCAGTTACTGGCTTGGTTCCTGCTCTGGGTTCTGTCCCAGAGGTTCCCACATGGTTTCAGCGTGTTCGCCAGGTTGACTAGAAGGAACCTTCTGGTTCTTGTCCAAATGGTCCGGGTCTTAACAGCTCAATATTTCTCCATGTCCAGAACACTGAGAACCGACAGTTCCCTGACTCTGGGTCAGCGGAAGGGTCGAGATGTTTTGGCTCACCTTTCAGCGGTTCTATCTGTTCCTGTTCCAGGTAAAGTAGAACCTGTCGCACCTGAAAGAGAGTCCTGATTTGTTCTTGAGGTTCCTCAGGAGGTCCAGCTGATTGAGAGGAGGAATCAGCCTGAAGACACACAGAACACGGTGAAACAGAACCCCTGAGAACATGCGAGGAGCTGAAGGTGTGCAGGTGGAGTCTCACCTGTACATGGGGACCGACACCGTCCTCTCGTAGTAGTCCCAGGTGGAGGTCAGGTCGGTCCGCGTCAGGTTGGTGGCGTAAACTCTCCAGGCTGCCTGCAGAACCAGAGGAACCCATTAAAGCTCTGTGGTTCTGGCTATCAGCTGAGAACATGATTCAGCTTTAGGAACATTTAAGGAAACAGATGTAAACATCAGGCTCCACCTGCTGACCTTCAGTCCAGGTGAGACTGAAGCAGAACTAAAAAGATGCTGAACTCTGTCTTCTCTGCACTGTAGTGAATTTCTGGAGGTTCATTCTCATTGGACAGGGTTGTCACTCTGCCTTCTCACCTCCATATGCCTGACCAATCAGGGTGCAGAGTGGCTGTGATGTCAGAGTCCTGGCTCACCTGTATGAGTCCCGCTGCTGGATTCCTTCTCTTCTCAAAGTGTTTCTGTCGGTGCTGCTCCTGAACCTTCAGAGCAAAACCAGAACCCAAGATACCCTGAAGACAGACAGACAGACAGACAGGTGAGCTGAGGAGAAGCAGGTATCTCAGGTGAACTCAGGTGAACATCAGAGTGACTCACAGCCGGCAGAGCAAAGAATGAAACTCCGATCAGAGTGAAAGTTGCTGCCAGCAGGCGTCCATTCCAAGTGATGGGGAACTTGTCTCCGTAACCGATGGTCGTCAGGGTGATCTGACAGAGACGGAAACAGACCAATCAGATCCTCATGTTGCTGAGGGGGAGGCGACAGCAGGTGTCTCCATGTCAGGTTTACCTGAGGAGTCCAAACTCTGGAAACAAAACGTCAACTGTTCTAACATTTACCCACTGATGGATCAATAGAGTTTATCTGAACTTAGCTTCAGTGTACCTGTACTACACCTGTACACATCTGTACTACACCTGTACTATACCTGTACTACACCTGTACTACACCTGTATACATCTGTACTACACCTGTACTATACCTGTACTACACCTGTACTACACCTGTACACATCTGTACTACACCTGTACTACACCTGTACTACACCTGTACTACACCTGTACACATCTGTACTACACCTGTACTATACCTGTACTACACCTGTACTACACCTGTATACATCTGTACTACACCTGTACACATCTGTACTACAACTGTACACATCTGTACTACACCGGTACTACACCTGTACACATCTGTACTACACCTGTACACATCTGTACTACACCTGTACACATCTGTACTACACCTGTACTGCACCTGTACACATCTGTACTACACCTGTACTATACCTGTATACATCTGTACTACACCTGTACACATCTGCACATACCTGTTCTACACCTGTACACATCTGTACTATACCTGTATACACCTGTACTATACCTGTATACACCTGTACTATACCTGTACACATCTGTACTACACCTGTACTACACCTGTACACATCTGTACTACACCTGTACTATACCTGTATACACCTGTACACATCTGTACTACACCTGTACTACACCTGTACTATACCTGTATACATCTGTACTACACCTATACTACACCTGTACTATACCTGTATACACCTGTACTATACCTGTATACATCTGTACTACACCTGTATACATCTGTACTACACCTGTACACATCTGTACTACACCTGTACTATACCTGTATACATCTGTACTACACCTGTACACATCTGCACACACCTGTTCTACACCTGTACTACACCTGTACACATCTGTACTACACCTATACTACACCTGTACTATACCTGTATACACCTGTACTACACCTGTACACATCTGTACTACACCTGTACTACACCTGTACTACCCTGTACTACCTGTGATCAGAGGATACTACTGTGTGTGTTCATCTTACCAGTCCCCACCAGAGGGCGTCAGCGTACGTCTCAAACTGTTCGTTGTCTTCCTTTTCAGCCAAATAAACAAGGAAACTGGCCAGAATGAGGCAAAGGAAGCCGATGTACCAGGCGGTGATCAGCTCCTGCAGGTGAAACACATCCAGGTAACTTCAGAGTCCGTCCACATAAGATCAACCGAGTCAGAACAACGTTCCCCACAATCCTCTGGTTCCGTATCCACAGGAACGTCAGTTTATTAGAGGAAGATTTACCTTCATAACATGTTCAGTTTGTTTATTTACAGGTGAGTTAGCAGAAGATCAGGTAAACAAGTAAACAACAACAACACCAGCACAAAGGTTTTCTTTAGATTCAGAACAAACATCCGCAGCAACCAGAGACACCACGGCCGGATCAATAACTCTGATCAATGACCCCGATCAGGTGTCAGCATGATGATACCAATAAACCAATACTGCTGACACACCGGAACACAATCACACACACACTGAAACAGAACAAACCTCCTTCAGACTCCATAAGTTTGCTCTGTTTGTTAGTTTGTGTTTATTTTTGGCTGTTTATTTGTGTTTGTTTTCTTCTGGTTGTTTTTTTCCTGGTTGTTTTATGTTTGTTTGTTTCTGGTTGTTTATGTTTGTTTGACGTTTGTCTCCTTCATCTGGATCAAGAACTAGAACTCTTGGGTTCCTACCAGAGGTGGAGGTGCATTGTGGATAATGAAAGTGTCATGTAGCTGGCTGGTTCTGGTTCTGGTTCTGACAGTACCTTGCTGTGGGCGTAGACCACCGAGCCCAGCAACTTCCAAGTTCCTCCCCGTCGGTCCATCCGGATCATCCTCAGAATCTGAAGGAACCGAAGAGACCTGATGGCCGACGTGGCGAAGACGTTCCCCTGAGTCCCCGCTGCCAGAACCGAGATGGACGCTATCAGAACCATGATGTCTGCAGAGCGAGAGGGAGACGGGTCAGACAGACGGGTAAGAGACAGACGGGTCAGACAGACAGGTAAGAGACAGACAGGAACTGACCGATGACACAGAAAGGTTTCCTGGCAAACTTGAGTCTTCCTCTCCATCCTCTATATCTGCAGCAGCATCCGGCAGCCCAGATCCTCACCATGTACTCCACCCCGAACACCACGATGGTCACCACCTCCTGCAGAACATCAACACAACAGCAGCATCGGTGTGACGCTGAAGCACTGAAGCTTCCAGACCCCTGGAAGATCTTCTACATCCTGTCAGTCTAGACTCCTGGAACTCATAACAAATGTGTTTTGGTTCTTTCACAGATTTATTAAAGGTCTTCTGGAGGAACCTTCTGAGGTCAGATGGAACAAAAATTGAAGGTGAGGCCTTCGAGTCAATAGCTTGTCCTCAGTGATGTTTACCAGGATGTAGAGGGCATCCTCAGAGCTCTTCTCATACTCTCTGATGGTGGAGAACACTGACAGAACCAGGCAGGAGAACACCAGCAGGAACCTGAACACAGAACATGAAACGTTTAACAGCGGGCAGAAGACTGATGCGTGTTTCAGGAGGATCGCCCAGCAGATCTTATCCTGGACCAGATATCTACATGCAGGTGAGGTGAGGCAGGTATTTACACGTAGGCGTGGTAGATGAAGGCCCATCCCCGAGGTCTCTCCAGAACATTGTACAGGAAGTTCTGCAGGCGTCTGTAGAGAGCGTTTCGTTTGGGAGGTTTCTTTCCTCCAGAGACGCTGCTGCGCTGCCGCCGAGGACCTTCATCCCCACCTGAACACAGAGTCAGATGGGTTCCTCAGATGGTTCTGTTCCATCAGTTACTGAGACTCAAGAACTCTGTTGATCTCAGCTCATCTTAAACACCTGAGCTCTGGTTGGACGTCATTAACATCGTCATTAGTCTTTGTCATGGTGCTCGTTGCTGCTAAACTTCCACAATGCTCTCTGCTTTTACTGTAGTCTGAGTGACGCCTCCTCTCTGTTCCACCTGGTAGAACAACCAGGAACTACAGCTGATCTACATTTGGAGAGATCACTGAGAGAAGATAGGTTCCTGAACACCTACAGAACATTAAGGAGCAGCTCCTACACTGACTAAATGCTATTAATGCATCTAAAAGAATTGGTTTCATGAATGAGGGTTATATTATAATGATCACAGCTCATAGGAACACTGAGATGATTTCTTTATTTTGGATATAAAATAAAGAAACTATAAAACATCAGTAAAGTTTGATAGTCACAGCTCAACACCACGAACAGAACTACATTATCACCTACAGTCATCAACATTTTTGACATGAAGTTCTGTGTATTTTCTAGGGCTGGGACTTTAACGTGTTAACGATGACTAATTAATTACAGAAAAAATGATGCAATTGATCCCACCTTTCTCAGTTCTGTAATTTTGGGCACACCGGTAACACTCCAGCCCAGTAGGTGGCGCTAATGAACCTAAAGTCTGTTTACCAGCCGTGATGAAGATCCACAGATCGGACAAACATGGCAGCTCGGTCACAAATGTCCTCTTTTGTTATGAAAACTGTTCAGCAAAACGTATTTCTGAAAGCATTTCAAGTGAGAAACAATCTGCTGAATCATCATTTGTGAGACCAAGCAGCCTCTACACAGACGCATGGTCCAACACAGAAGAGCTTCAGCTGTCCATTTACATTTACAGGAGAAAGTCCACTCCTTCAGGACTCAGATGTACATATTCTAGACAGAGAGGACAGATGGTCGCCTTTCAGCTGAATTTCTTTCTCTAAGTGATGGAGAGAAACATCTGCCATTTAAGCTGTAACTAAATAACACATTCAGAATGATTTTAAGCTAAAATCTAGAAATGTTTTGCATGCTGAGATCCTCATTAACATGATAATTTTATATCTAAAACAAAGAAATGTTTGTTATGCAGTTATACTTTACTGTAGAATCCTAACGAATAAATCAAGTAATGTGGATGCAATAATAATATTTCTGTCACTTTTCAGTAGCAACACTCATTAACCAGAGCTGAAGAAAGAGATTCCTACATTTAGTATCACAAAACTGATTTTGTTCATCCAAATTAACTTAACAAGTTATTTCAACACCACACTGTACTTAATGTGATTCCTCTGCATTACTGTGGTAAGTTTCTGGCTTTTACAATTTCATGAGTTACATAAAATTATAAACATTATTTTGTCAATAAATTTATCACGCCTTACTTTTCTTAAAGGCATTATGGAGGATGGTTTTTTTTGTTTAATTTGTCTGATTCACATAAAATGAATATACTGACCTTTAGTGGACTTGTGTGTATGGTCTCTGAAAGAATAAAAATTAAAAAAAAAATAACTGTGGACATGGCAGGACCTGAAAAACATCAGCCAATCAATGCGCTCGGACCGAGGCGTTTGCTGTTTCCTGTCAATCAAAAATCTTCCGGCTCAGGCCTAGTTACGTAGATTACGTACGCCTTGGACTTACGTGTTTTCTGTATGTGTTGCTTTGGTATAGTTCCGTAGTTAGCTGGAGACTTGTTTTGCTCATCTTTTTTTACGCAAGTTTCTGGAGGGGGGCGTTTCTTCGTAAATGTTAAGAGGGAGGAGGTTAGAGGGGGGGTGAGGGAGAATTGTATGTGCGCATGCTACGTTCAAAGTCGTAGGAAATTAAATTTCCTCTAATGCCTTTAACTCTGTATTTCTATGCAAAGAAAACAAAGGTTGAGGTGCAGCACATTTTGAAGAACCATGAAAGCACAAAGCTCAAGGAGCAGTAGCCTGATTTTCACTGACACTGACATGAGGATCTGTTTCCAGGGGTAAAGAGGAATTTCAAAGTGATAGAATCCACAGAAGTAAACGGTCCTCACTAACGTGGAAAGATAAATGAGGTTCAATAAAACACTTCAATGACAATTCAAACACATTTTTACTGTGTAACTTGTGCATAACCCTTAAAATAACCTAAACACAACCAGAACATAACTTACACATAGCCTAAAACTAAGCATAAAGTAAACCAAAACATAACCTCAACATAAACATAACCAAAACCTAAACATGACACTAACCTAAACGTTAAAACTTGTCTTCACCTTAAATTGAATGGTTTTGATTGTGGTTTTGTTTTGGCCCCTAAAGGAGGAATGTCCCCATAAGGAGGAATGTCCCCATAAGGAGGAATGTCCCCATAAGGAGGAATGTCCCCATAAGGAGGAATGTCCCCATAAGGAGCACGGGCCTCATAATGCGAAGCTGAAACAGACGGAGGTCCCCACGACAATAGTAACATGTGAACACACAAACACCGTATCCCTCTCCGCCCTGCCAGTGCGGGACTCTCCGTCCCTGCGGAGACACTCGGTCCCTGCGGTCCGGTTCGGTCCCACCATAATATCGTCAGGACATGGAGCCGTCATTAATCCCCACAGCGGCCCGGTAACGGCGTACCTGCGATCAGCAGAGCTCCGTCCCGACTGGACTCCGTCCCTCCGGCCTCCAGACCCACGAAGCCGACCTTCAGCTTCTTCTGGTCGGCCTGCGCTCCGGGGAACACCCCGCCGTTCCGGGATTTCTGCACCATGACGGAGAGAATGGAGCCGCACCGACCCACTGATCTACTGGCAGCCCGCAGACGGAGCTCCGAGGCCGGTCACAGCATCGCTGCTGCAGGCGGAGAGAGAAGAGCAGCCCGCAGACAGACGGAGGACGGAGGGGCTCAGATTGGCTGATCAGCAGATTCTCTCCCCGACTTCCCCCAGAAAAAGGAAGCAGAATGACGTCACCAACGGGTTATCGATCAGAGATGCTGATCAGCTGATCGACCGCATCAATCAGTTACAGTAAAGAAGCAGAAAGATGAAAGCCTTCAATCATCATATCTGACGGTCACCATGGCAACCGAGAATCTGAGGGCAGTAACCATGGCAACGGGAGGGGAAAGAGGGAGAGGAGAGGTGGGGGGGGTTAGAGGGACCAGAAGCACAAAACAACAATGACGTCACACCGAGAAGCCGTTCTGATTGGCTTGTAGAAATGACCACTTTTCACTCCCTGATGATACCAGTCCCCAGAGGACCAATCAGCTTCCAGAGACACACAGATGTTTGGCAATTTTATTACGCATCATCATCAGCCAGGTGACATCATCAGTCACCTGTAACAGTCGTACACCTTGTTCTGATTGGCCGGTTTACTGCACATTTTAAACACAGTAAATAAAAACAACAGGGTTTCCATGGCAACAGCTCAGAGGTCCTGGAACAGGGCGGAGTAGAAGGCGGGCTCAGAGCGGCGGCACCGGTACCGATGGATGATGTCACTGATGGCGTGTTTCCGTCTGATGTGAGGCGGGGGGGCGGAGTCACTGTCCAGCCGTCGCCTATGGCAACCATTGATCACCATCTCTCTGAGCAGGAAACCTGGAGGCAGACAGACAGGTAGAGAGAGAGACAGGTAGAGAGAGAGACAGGTAGAGAGAGACAGGTAGAGAGAGACAGGTAGAGAGAGAGACAGGTAGAGAGAGACAAGTAGAGAGAGAGACAGATAAATAGAGAGATAAACAGACAGACAGACACACAGACAGACAGACAGACAGACCTACCCAGTGACCTCATGCTGACTACACTCCCGCTGACCAGTGGGACGGCCAGGCTGAATTTGCTGGAGCCGTTTCCATGGAGACAGACGGAGTAGAGTCCAGTTTTCAGCGGATGGATGAAGACCAGCTGGACGTCTGATGGACTGAAGGACGGACATTAGGTCTGTTTGGGACGTTCAGGGTTTTAATAAAGAACAAAGCGGTCTGAGATTTACCTGGACTCTGTCTGGGTGCTGGTCTGGGTCCTGTGCTCTGACATCAGCTCCTTCAGGGGGAAACTCTCTGAAACACAGAGATGGAGATGCCGGACCAGGATAGATATGGATCTGGTTTTAGTAGGGATTAAAGAGCTGCAGAAAGCTGAGGGACATCAAACACATCACTGTCTAACAGGAACAAAGGTCTGAGGAGGAACCAGAATCCTGGCTGACCAGATGGAGAAGAGGAACATTCCAGTAGGAGAACATCTACAGAACAATATCACACCAGAGCTTCTCCACTAGAACCAAAAGGAACCAGGACCTGGACAATGTGAAGCCAGCAGAACAAAGGAGGAACTCAAGAACCTCACCTTAGTTCCACTGAGTTCCTGCTGTGGATCCTGAATTCAATCTGTAGTCAGTAATCTGATACCAGAGCAGATACTCTACTGATGGAAGTAATCTGATTACTGTGAGGGGATACAGTGATGCAGTATAGGAGTTATCAGAGTAACTTCAGTTAGTGATAATGATAGACAATAATTATGCTAATTATTATATAATTATTCTAATTAGCCTACAGGTGTGTATTTATAATGTCATTAATGAGTCATAATAAATAATAAATATTTTACCAATGTCCTCAAAGCGTTCGACCCAAACGATCATCAGCTGGCAGCCGGAACCAAGAACCGGAGAACCCAACTTTATGTCTACAACTGGACAGGTCTGGACAGACAGGTAAGAGACAGACAGACAGACAGACAGACAGACAGGTAAGAGACAGACAGACAGGTAAGAGACAGACAGACAGACAGGTAAGAGACAGACAGACAGACAGACAGACAGACAGGTAAGAGACAGACAGACAGACAGACAGACAGGTAAGAGACAGACAGACAGACAGACAGACAGACAGACAGGTAAGAGACAGACAGACAGACAGACAGGTAAGAGACAGACAGACAGACAGGTAAGAGACAGACAGACAGACAGACAGACAGGTAAGAGACAGACAGACAGACAGACAGACAGACAGACAGGTAAGAGACAGACAGACAGACAGGTAAGAGACAGACAGACAGACAGACAGACAGGTAAGAGACAGACAGACAGACAGACAGGTAAGAGACAGACAGACAGACAGACAGGTAAGAGACAGACAGACAGACAGACAGGTGAGAGATAAACAGGTAATTAGGTGTTTCCATACTGTGGAGTTGGGGGCGGAGTCAGGGTGATTCTGCAGGTCAGATGGTGACTCATTCAGTGGCTCCGCCTCCTCTGAAGTCTTTGACCAATCGAATGCTTCTAACAGAGAGAAATACATGAAATGATCACGACTCTGACTCTCTCTACTCAGGTGTGAACGACACTTTAAAACACTCCCACTGCTGTGACCTCAGAGTGACATCATCACTGACTGTGTGATGGCGACGGGACGATGAAAGTGATGTCTGTCAGGGCGTCGGAGAACATCAGGACAAACGTCCGTCCATCAAACACGTCCCCTCCACTGTCTCCCAGCACAGCACGGAACTCTGGGAGACACAGACAACCAATCGGCTTCAGGGACACCTGGGTGACCTCAGAGCACCATCAGCTAATCACATCACTAACCTGAGCGGCTGCTGTGAGCCCCGCCCCCCTGCTGCTGCCCCACCTGCACCGGCCAACCGAGAGACGACAGCAGGTCCAGGAAGTGAGACTGGACGCTGCAGCGAGACTCCACGTTCCTCAGGACCTACAGAGACAGACGGGTGAGAAAGACAGGTGAGAGACAGTCAGGTGAGACAGACAGGAGAGACAGACAGGTGAGACAGTCAGGTGAGAGACATTCAGGTGAGAGACAGTCAGGTGAGACAGACAGGAGAGACAGACAGGAGAGACAGACAGGAGAGACAGTCAGGTGAGACAGTCAGGTGAGAGACAGTCAGGTGAGAGACAGTCAGGTGAGACAGACAGGAGAGACAGGTGAGAGACAGACAGACAGGTGGACCTCAGCAGCTGTCCTCTGTCCTGCTCTCAAGTAGAAGATGAAGGCGGAGTCACAGTTTCTGGGCGGCAGCTTGTCCAATCGTCTCAGACTCTCAGAGAAACCAGGAAGAGACGAGTCCAGAGAGACAAGGTGGGCGGGGACACCGCTGATACCTGGATCCTACAGAGAGACAGACACGTGAGACAGGTGAGACAGGTCTAGACCAGAGGACAGACTGTCTTAGGGTGCTTTCACACCTACGCCTTTTGGTTCGCTTAAAGCGGACTGGAGTCCGCAACACCAGCAAGTACGGTTCGTTTGGGCTGGTGTGAAAGCAGACCAGATGTTTTTGGTGCGGACTAAAGAACCAGACTGAGACCACCTTCGAGAGGTGGTCTCAGTCTGGTTCTATGTGAACTCCAGTTCGGTTCGCTCCTGGTGAGAACACAAACCTGTCTCCATTCAGACCGGCTTGATGGTGCAGCAGACTTTTTGGTCTACGGGAGCTTCCGTAGCCAAAAACGACTGTGTAATGTTCTCGTACTGAATGCGAGCTTCATGCTGGAACAACAGCAGTATTTGTGCTTGCTGCATAAAGCAACGATACGAATATATGGCAACAAAAACGAACAGGAGAGCATAGTTCATTGTTTACGAATAAACCTCGATCCATAGAATGTTTTCTTCCGGGATTTTTCCCTCTTCACATGCTGCACCAATCAGCGTTCACCTACGTCATCTAAAACACCTTATTTTTCTGAACAGTGCCACCAAACGACTGGGGGAGATATAACATTCATCGTAGTTGGTTCAACTGCGAAAACACTGGTGTGAATGCGAACTGAACCAGTTGAAATTAGCAACATTGTAACAACTTTTGGGTCCAAATGAACCACTCTAATGGACTAACAGGTGTGAAAGCACCCTTATGTCCTCCGTACCTTCACGCTGTCAGGTGTCAGGAGGCCCAAGTGGGACAGGAAGAGTCTCGCTGTCTGGAACCGGGTAGCTAAGGGCGGTGGCCTACAGGTTGTCATGACGACCGAACGACCGCTGACTATTGGCCGAGCTTCAATCTGCTGCTGTCTCCTCAACGCTGCTCGCAGACACTCCAGCTGCTGCTGCACCTGTCAGAGGACGAGGTGGTCACACCTGATCACACCTGATTACACCTGATCACACTCATCTCACACCTTGTTCTGGCTGACCCACAGTCTAGTTCTGGTTCTAATTCTGGTTCTGGTTCTTACCTGCTCTGTTGCGGTTTCTTGCAGAGCTGGAATGCTCCGGTCTGCTCTAACTGGAGGAACTCTGTCCATGTTTTCAGGAAACAGCTGATGTTTGACAGGACTTCGTATCCCTGCATCCTCCTGGGTTCCCCGGCTCTGTTCTGAGATCGGAGATTGCTGCATTCGATACACAAACAGGAGAGAAAAATCACTGATATGAAGCCTGTGAAGGATTCTACTCTTCAAAGTGCCTCAATGATGTATTGTATGTATTGTTGTTTTTGGTTTATTTTTACTGTTCTACTGGTATTTCTGACATATTTGTGCTTTCATCCTCTTTGCTGCTGGAACTGTGGGGCTAAAATAGGACTCATTATCAGCAGAATGTTCAGACTGCTGAGCTGCAGCACAAAGTCTGAGCCTCTACAGGCGTTAAGGTCGCCTCTACTTTAAGTTTGTTACCTGTACTTTTATGTTGTTACCTGAACTTTAGGTTGTTACCTATACTTTTATGTTGTTACCTGAACTTTTAGGTTGTTACCTGTACTTTTAGGTTGTTACCTGTACTTTTAGGTTGTTACCTGAACTTTTAGGTTGTTACCTGTACTTTAAGGTTGTTACCTGTACTTTTAGGTTGTTACCTGAACTTTTAGGTTGTTACCTCTACTTTAAGGTTGTTACCTCTACTTTAAGGTTGTTACCTGTACTTTTATGTTGTTACCTCTACTTTAAGGTTGTTACCTCTACTTTAAGGTTGTTACCTGAACTTTTAGGTTGTTACCTCTACTTTAAGGTTGTTAGCTGTACTTTTAGGTTGTTACCTGTACTTTTATGTTGTTACCTCTACTTTAAGGTTGTTACCTCTACTTTAAGGTTGTTACCTGTACTTTAAGGTTGTTACCTCTACTTTAAGGTTGTTACCTGAACTTTTAGGTTGTTACCTCTACTTTAAGGTTGTTACCTGTACTTTTAGGTTGTTACCTCTACTTTAAGGTTGTTACCTGTACTTTTAGGTTGTTACCTGAACTTTTAGGTTGTTACCTGTACTTTTAGGTTGTTACCTCTACTTTAAGGTTGTTACCTGTACTTTTAGGTTGTTACCTGAACTTTTAGGTTGTTACCTGTACTTTTAGGTTGTTACCTCTACTTTTAGGTTGTTACCTGAACTTTTAGGTTGTTACCTGAACTTTTATGTTGTTACCTGAACTTTTAGATTGTTACCTGAACTTTTAGGTTGTTACCTGTACTTTAAGGTTGTTACCTGAACTTTTAGGTTGTTACCTGTACTTTATGTTGTTACCTGTACTTTTATGTTGTTACCTGTACTTTAAGGTTGTTACCTGTACTTTTAGGTTGTTAGATGTACTTTAAGGTTGTTATCTGTACTTTTAGGTTGTTAGATGTACTTTAAGGTTGTTATCTGTACTTTTATGTTGTTACCTGTACTTTAAGGTTGTTACCTGTACTTTAAGGTTGTTACCTGTACTTTTATGTTGTTACCTGTACTTTAAGGTTGTTACCTGTACTTTTAGGTTGTTAGATGTACTTTAAGGTTGTTATCTGTACTTTTAGGTTGTTAGATGTACTTTAAGGTTGTTATCTGTACTTTTATGTTGTTACCTGTACTTTAAGGTTGTTACCTGTACTTTAAGGTTGTTACCTGAACTTTTAGGTTGTTATCTGTACTTTTAGGTTGTTACCTCTACTTTTATGTTGTTACCTGAACTTTTAGGTTGTTACCTGAACTTTTAGGTTGTTACCTGTACTTTTATGTTGTTACCTGAACTTTTAGGTTGTTACCTGTACTTTTATGTTGTTACCTGAACTTTTAGGTTGTTACCTGTACTTTTAGGTTGTTACCTGTACTTTAAGGTTGTTATCTGTACTTTTATGTTGTTACCTGAACTTTTAGGTTGTTACCTCTACTTTAAGGTTGTTACCTGTACTTTTATGTTGTTACCTGTACTTTAAGGTTGTTACCTGTACTTTAAGGTTGTTACCTGTACTTTAAGGTTGTTACCTCTACTTTAAGATTGTTACCTGTACTTTTAGGTTGTTACCTGAACTTTTAGGTTGTTACCTCTACTTTAAGGTTGTTACCTGTACTTTTATGTTGTTACCTGTACTTTAAGGTTGTTACCTGTACTTTAAGGTTGTTACCTGTACTTTAAGGTTGTTACCTCTACTTTAAGATTGTTATCTGTACTTTTATGTTGTTACCTGAACTTTTAGGTTGTTACCTCTACTTTTAGGTTGTTACCTGTACTTTTATGTTGTTACCTGTACTTTAAGGTTGTTACCTGTACTTTAAGGTTGTTACCTGTACTTTAAGGTTGTTACCTCTACTTTAAGGTTGTTACCTGTACTTTTAGGTTGTTACCTCTACTTTTAGGTTGTTACCTGTACTTTTAGGTTGTTACCTCTACTTTAAGGTTGTTAGCTCTACTTTAAGGTTGTTACCTGTACTTTTATGTTGTTACCTCTACTTTAAGGTTGTTATCTGTACTTTAAGGTTGTTACCTCTACTTTAAGATTGTTACCTGTACTTTTAGGTTGTTACCTGAACTTTTAGATTGTTACCTGTACTTTTAGGCTGTTACCTCTACTTTTAGGTTGTTACCTGTACTTTAAGGTTGTTACCTGTACTTTTAGGTTGTTACCTGTACTTTTAGGTTGTTACCTGTACTTTAAGGCTGTTACCTGAACTTTTAGGCTGTTACCTGAACTTTTAGATTGTTACCTGAACTTTTAGGCTGTTACCTGAACTTTTAGGCTGTTACCTGTACTTTGAGGCTGTTACCTCTACTTTTAGGTTGTTACCTGAACTTTTAGGCTGTCACCTGAACTTTTAGATTGTTACCTGTACTTTAAGGCTGTTACCTGTGTCTGTGCTCGTCCACCTCTGGGCTGCAGGTGGAGCTCCAGAGTCCAAGTGTGACGTCCTGACGGTCCTCTGATCAATACTGTGAGCGACGGATACGGAGCTGCACATACGATCAATATCATCAATCATTGCTGGGCCAAAGTACTAAAATATGTACTGAATAATACCACAGTATATGTTTAGTACTGCAGTATATATTGGATACTACAGTATGTGTTGGGGTACCACACTCTGTGTTGGATTCTACAGTATCTGCTGGATACTGCACATTGTGTTCAGTACTACAGTAAGTGTTGGAGTACTACAGAATGTGTAGTAGTGATACAATGTGTGTTGGATACTACAGTATGTGTTAGAGTACTTCAGGTACTATGGTTCCCAGTCTGGTTCTGGGTATAAAGTCTGGACTCACCCTGTTCAGGTCCTGATCCTTGTTCCAGCATGGCCAGAATGACGGAGCTTTCAACCACAAAATATCTGAACTTCTTCAGGCTGCTGTCACTTAAAGCAGAGCAGCCAATCAGAGCGTCTTCACTCAGTGACCCGCCAACGAACGGGAACGCCTCCGAAACCTGCATAATACTGAGATACCAGCACCAAGAGACCAGAACCCGGTCGGACACTGTGAGAACCTGAGATCCAGGACTGACTCCAGTCTGAGCACCTGATCCAGATCAAGCTGAACCAGGTGTGTGACCACACAGACAAGAATCCCAGATGTTCTTCTGAGAACATCAGAGTCAAAGGACATTTCTGAACAACAACATTACGTCTGAATGGAGAAGACCAGAAGTGTTTGATTTGCTCACCAGCTCAGCGTGGCCTCAGCCGCCTCCTTCACCCTCAGAGAGGCCGGGTTAAGGTCCTTCTCCTCTTTACGCTTCACTTCCTGTTCCTGTCGGGACTTACTGCCTGAAATTCCCAATTCCACAATCTCTAGGACCTCCAACAGACACTCCTGAAAACACACACATGCACCACACCTTACCTGGTGGTAAGTTACCTGGCGGTCAGCTACCTGGCGGTCAGTTACCTGGTGGTCCAGCAGGGCGGGGTGTTGGGTTAACCAGACATTCAGACAGTAGAAAGCGGCGACGATGATGGAGTGCAGATCTCTGGAGTGAAGCTGAGGAGGACGACTGCACTGGAACACGATGTAGGTACAAACGGAGCTGACCGCCCGCCTCCTCTCCACCTCGTCCACCTGAACCTGCACCTGCAGGACGACAGCACAGCGTCACAGGGAGGCGTTTGTTCATAAGTACTGAGAAGAAGAGAGACCGGGTTTGATCTGAGTTTGTGTCCGTGTCCACCTTGGCCAGTCCTCCCAGTACTTCCAGTGCTGACAGACAAACTGCTGAGTCATTCCTCCACTGAGATGTCAGACGCTGAGTCAGGGAACGCACAAACTGAACCCACAGAACTGCCGCTGCATCTGATTGAACAGCTAGTTACCATGGCAAAACACGCAGAGTTACCATCAGGGTTCCATGACATGACTGATCAACAATTCAGTTGAAGAAGTAATAAAACTATTCATGTCTTCGTGTAAGTACCTGGTCCTCTGGTCCATCTGTTCCCACTGGTCCCCCCCGCTGTCCGTCTGGGTTTGGCTCCACTATGCTGGGACTCAGGTTCCTGCAAACACAGATGGATTCAATGCATCTGTGTAAAAGCCTTTTAGCGCCCCCTGGATCCCGCTGAAGGAACTTTCCTGAAGGACATCAGTGAAATGATCCAGAATTTCCACAGTTACTGAAGAATCAGGGAGAGGAAACCAAAGACTTTGTCTCGTATTTAAACTGAACATAGTCATCATCCATCCATCCATCCATCCATCCATCCATTCTCTATCCACCGCTTTATCCTCACTAGGGTCATGGGGGGTGCTGGAGTCTATCCCAGCTGACTCGGTGAAGGCAGGGGACACCCTGGACAGGTCACCAGTCTGTCACAGGGCTACATATACAGACACACAATCACACTCACATTCACACCTACGGACAATTTAGAGTAACCAATTAACCTCAGCATGTTTTTGGACTGTGGGAGGAAGCCGGAGTACCCGGAGAAAACCCACGCATGCACAGGGAGAACATGCAAACTCCATGCAGAAAGATCCCAGGCCGGGATTTGAACCGGGGATTTTTGCTGCAAGGCCAAAGTGCTAACCACTACTGCACTGTGCAGCCCCATATTCATTATATGATGAAATATTCTAAAGATCATTCCATCTCAGATCAACATATTTTTAGAACAGTTTCTGCTCAAATGCCTCTGGATGGACTGATGTTTCTACAGCATATCGATATTTGGAGAGATGTGTGTAGTTTCAGACTGATGTATCAAATGAAGACAGATGTGGACAGAGTCTGTGGACATCAGGAACCTCACCTGCTGGGTTTGTCCTGCGACCTCAAACAGAGCAGAGTCCTGAACCACGTTCAGCATCGCCGCTACAGAAACACCAGATCAGAAATCAATAAGACTGAACAGCCAGACCAGCAGATCAGGACCTGACTCTGGATCCTAATAAGAACCTGATCCAAGATCAGGGACTGATCCAGGTCAGTGGATGATGAAGGATCAGGAACTCACCCAGGAGGAGCTGTGTGTTGGATGTGTCCGTCTCCGTCTGCAGAGCTCCAATCAGAACACTGATGAGGCGGGGCTTCAGAGACAGAAAGCTACCTGCTATGACATCATCAGCACTGAACCTCCCATCTACTAAGACCTGAGTGCACACAGGTGAATGTTACTGTGATTGTGGTCCAGGTATCACCGCTACGTGCAGGTAAGTGGGAGGTTACCTCTGATTGGAGGAATCCAAACTGCAGAGGGAGGGGCAGCAGGGACAGCAGGATGAGGATGGAGGCTCGCCTTAAATCCACCACACTCACTAATTGTTTGAACCTCAGCAGCTCTCTGGGAAACGGACACAGACACAGTTACCTGAAGAGATCAGGTGCTTCCAGACTTCATGAGTGCAGGTACAACACACGTGACCCAGAAATGTTTAAAGGTTTTTTGTTCTAGTGAAACTGGAACCCATAAAAAATAAGCAGACTGGGTTAGACGTCATGGACCAGGAGTCTGAGATCTGAGACAAGGATTCAGAGACCATGTTCTGTTTTGACAGAAGTAATGCTACCAGTAGTGGTACTGTTTACTGGTAATACTGTATACTGGTACTATTGTATACTGGTACTACTGTATAGTGGTACTACTGTATACTGGTACTACTGTGTACTGGTACTACCGTATACTTGTACTACCGTATAGTGGTACTACCGTATAGTGGTACTACCGTATACTGGTACTACCGTATACTTGTACTACCGTATAGTGGTACTACCGTATAGTGGTACTACCGTATACTGGTACTACCGTATACTTGTACTACCGTATAGTGGTACTACCGTATAGTGGTACTACCGTATAGTGGTACTACCGTATACTGGTACTACCGTATAGTGGTACTACCGTATACTGGTACTACCGTATACTGGTACTACCGTATACTGGTACTACCGTATACTGGTACTACCGTATAGTGGTACTACCGTATACTGGTACTACCGTATAGTGGTACTACCGTATACTGGTACTACTGTATAGTGGTACTACCGTATAGTGGTACTACCGTATACTGGTACTACCGTATACTGGTACTACGTATACTGGTACTACTGTATAGTGGTACTACCGTATAGTGGTACTACCGTATAGTGGTACTACCGTAGTGGTACTACCGTATACTGGTACTACCGTATAGTGGTACTACTGTATAGTGGTACTACCGTATAGTGGTACTACCGTATACTGGTACTACCGTATAGTGGTACTACTGTATACTGGTACTACCGTATAGTGGTACTACCGTATACTGGTACTACCGTATACTGGTACTACCGTATACTTGTACTACCGTGTACTGGTACTACCGTGTACTGGTACTACCGTGTACTGGTACTACTGTATAGTGGTACTACCGTATACTGGTACTACCGTATAGTGGTACTACCGTATACTGGTACTACCGTATACTGGTACTACCGTATACTGTACTACCGTATAGTGGTACTACCGTATACTGGTACTACCGTATACTGGTACTACCGTGTACTGGTACTACTGTATAGTGGTACTACCGTATACTGGTACTACCGTATACTTGTACTACCGTATACTGGTACTACCGTATAGTGGTACTACCGTATACTGGTACTACCGTATACTTGTACTACCGTATACTGGTACTACCGTATAGTGGTACTACCGTATACTGGTACTACCGTATACTGGTACTACCGTATACTGGTACTACCGTATACTGGTACTACCGTATACTTGTACTACCGTATACTGGTACTACCGTATAGTGGTACTACCGTATACTGGTACTACCGTATAGTGGTACTACCGTATACTGGTACTACCGTATACTGGTACTACCGTATAGTGGTACTACCGTATAGTGGTACTACCGTATAGTGGTACTACCGTATACTGGTACTACCGTATAGTGGTACTACGTATACTGGTACTACCGTATAGTGGTACTACCGTATAGTGGTACTACCGTATACTGGTACTACCGTATAGTGGTACTACCGTATACTGGTACTACCGTATAGTGGGTACTACCGTATACTGGTACTACCGTATACTGGTACTACCGTATACTGGTACTACCGTGTACTGGTACTACGTATAGTGGTACTACCGTATACTGGTACTACCGTATAGTGGTACTACCGTATACTGGTACTACCGTATACTGGTACTACCGTATACTGGTACTACCGTATACTGGTACTACCGTATACTGGTACTACCGTATAGTGGTACTACCGTATACTGGTACTACCGTATACTGGTACTACCGTATACTGGTACTACCGTATAGTGGTACTACCGTATACTGGTACTACCTTATACTGGTACTACCGTATAGTGGTACTACCGTATACTGGTACTACCGTATACTGGTACTACCGTATACTGGTACTACCGTATACTGGTACTACCGTATACTGGTACTACCGTATAGTGGTACTACCGTATACTGGTACTACCTTATAGCTGGTACTACCGTATAGTGGTACTACCGTATAGTGGTACTACCGTATACTGGTACTACCGTATAGTGGTACTACCGTATAGTGGTACTACCGTATACTGGTACTACCGTATACTGGTACTACCGTATACTGGTACTACCTTATACTGGTACTACCGTATACTGGTACTACCGTATACTGGTACTACCGTATAGTGGTACTACCGTATAGTGGTACTACCGTATAGTGGTACTACCGTATACTGGTACTACCGTATACTGGTACTACCTTATACTGGTACTACCGTATAGTGGTACTACCGTATACTGGTACTACCGTATACTGGTACTACCGTATAGTGGTACTACCGTATACTGGTACTACCTTATACTGGTACTACCGTATAGTGGTACTACCGTATACTGGTACTACCTTATAGTGGTACTACCGTATAGTGGTACTACTGTACACGCTGTATGTGCAGTACTCGTACTTGTCGAGCAGCACATTCTCCAGAGCAGAGATGAAGGAGGGGAGCAACAGGTTGACTCCTCTCAAGTCACAGCAGAACAAACGAGTGGAGTTCAGCAGGATGGAGGCCAGAACAGGAGGACACACCCCCTCTGACACCTGCAGACCCTGCAGGAGAACCAGGTAGAACCTGACGGAGGAGAACAGGGAGGATCTTAACCATTAAACAAGTCACAGACAGGTGAGCAGACAGGTACACGGACTGGTGGGCAGACAGATACCTGGATAGATAAACAGACAGGATCTCCTCAGCAGTCTTCTTAGACGTAAAGATCCTGCAGAGTGTCCCACAAGCCTCAGCTCGACCTTCTGCCCACCTCTCTGACATCACAGTGACATCACGCTGTTGAGCTATAGAGAACACAGGTTAACAGGTGCAACAGGTGAGCAGCTGCTGCACTGTAACAGGAAACAAGGAATGTAGGAACTTTACGGTGTGTAACACCTGGGTACAGTATGTGTAGTACTGTGTGTAGAATGTGTAGTACTGTGTGTAGAATGTGTAGTACTGTGTGTAGAATGTGAAGTACTGTGTGTAGAATGTGTAGTACTGTGTGTAGAATGTGTAGTACTGTGTGTAGAATGTGAAGTACTGTGTGTAGAATGTGTAGTACTGTGTGTAGAATGTGTAGTACTGTGTGTAGAATATGTAGTACTGTGTGTAGAATGTGTAGTACTGTGTGTAGAATATGTAGTACTGTGTGTAGAATGTGTAGTACTGTGTGTAGAATATGTAGTACTGTGTGTAGAATGTGTAGTACTGTGTGTAGAATATGTAGTACTGTGTGTAGAATGTGTAGTACTGTGTGTAGAATATGTAGTACTGTGTGTAGAATGTGTAGTACTGTGTGTAGAATGTGTAGTACTGTGTGTAGAATGTGTAGTACTGTGTGTAGAATGTGAAGTACTGTGTGTAGAATGTGTAGTACTGTGTGTAGAATGTGTAGTACTGTGTGTAGAATGTGACGTACTGTGTGTAGAATGTGTAGTACTGTGTGTAGAATGTGAAGTACTGTGTGTAGAATATGTAGTACTGTGTGTAGAATGTGAAGTACTGTGTGTAGAATGTGTAGTACTGTGTGTAGAATGTGTAGTACTGTGTGTAGAATGTGTAGTACTGTGTGTAGAATATGTAGTACTGTGTGTAGAATGTGAAGTACTGTGTGTAGAATGTGTAGTACTGTGTGTAGAATGTGTAGTACTGTGTGTAGAATATGTAGTACTGTGTGTAGAATGTGAAGTACTGTGTGTAGAATGTGAAGTACTGTGTGTAGAATGTGTAGTACTGTGTGTAGAATGTGTAGTACTGTGTGTAGAATATGTAGTACTGTGTGTAGAATGTGAAGTACTGTGTGTAGAATGTGTAGTACTGTGTGTAGAATGTGTAGTACTGTGTGTAGAATGTGAAGTACTGTGTGTAGAATGTGTAGTACTGTGTGTAGAATGTGTAGTACTGTGTGTAGAATGTGTAGTACTGTGTGTAGAATGTGAAGTACTGTGTGTAGAATGTGTAGTACTGTGTGTAGAATGTGTAGTACTGTGTGTAGAATGTGAAGTACTGTGTGTAGAATGTGAAGTACTGTGTGTAGAATGTGTAGTACTGTGTGTAGAATATGTAGTACTGTGTGTAGAATGTGTAGTACTGTGTGTAGAATGTGAAGTACTGTGTGTAGAATGTGAAGTACTGTGTGTAGAATGTGTAGTACTGTGTGTAGAATGTGTAGTACTGTGTGTAGAATGTGTAGTACTGTGTGTAGAATGTGAAGTACTGTGTGTAGAATGTGTAGTACTGTGTGTAGAATATGTAGTACTGTGTGTAGAATATGTAGTACTGTGTGTAGAATGTGTAGTACTGTGTGTAGAATGTGAAGTACTGTGTGTAGAATGTGTAGTACTGTGTGTAGAATGTGTAGTACTGTGTGTAGAATGTGTAGTACTGTGTGTAGAATATGTAGTACTGTGTGTAGAATGTGTAGTACTGTGTGTAGAATGTGTAGTACTGTGTGTAGAATGTGAAGTACTGTGTGTAGAATGTGTAGTACTGTGTGTAGAATGTGTAGTACTGTGTGTAGAATGTGAAGTACTGTGTGTAGAATGTGTAGTACTGTGTGTAGAATGTGTAGTACTGTGTGTAGAATGTGTAGTACTGTGTGTAGAATGTGTAGTACTGTGTGTAGAATGTGTAGTACTGTGTGTAGAATGTGAAGTACTGTGTGTAGAATGTGAAGTACTGTGTGTAGAATGTGTAGTACTGTGTGTAGAATGTGTAGTACTGTGTGTAGAATGTGAAGTACTGTGTGTAGAATGTGTAGTACTGTGTGTAGAATGTGTAGTACTGTGTGTAGAATGTGTAGTACTGTGTGTAGAATGTGTAGTACTGTGTGTAGAATGTGTAGTACTGTGTGTAGAATGTGAAGTACTGTGTGTAGAATGTGTAGTACTGTGTGTAGAATGTGTAGTACTGTGTGTAGAATGTGTAGTACTGTGTGTAGAATGTGTAGTACTGTGTGTAGAATGTGTAGTACTGTGTGTAGAATGTGTAGTACTGTCCATACTGTATTATTATGTGGTACAGAATGTACTGACTGGAAAGACCAGAGTCCCTGCCGATCAGAGCAGCATCAAACAGCCAGCTGCCAAACAGGTGTAGGAGGGAATCCATGGTACACCTGAGAGGGGAGGGGGAGGGTCGGGGGGAGGAGCATAGAGGATGAGCAGAGGAGGAAGGGTGGAAGGAAGACTTCCCCTGTGGAGAGGATGAAGATATCCGAGAGAAGAGAGAAGGAGCCGAGTCAGGACGTGGTCTTCAAGACATCAAAAAATGGAATACGTAAATAATCATGTACCATCAGAAAAGAGAAAAATACCAGGACAGGTAGAGAAAGTAGCAAAAGGACAGGCGATGATGTCATGCACCAGGACAGGCGATGATGTCATGCACCAGGACAGGCGATGATGTCATGCACCAGGACAGGCGATGATGTCATGCACCAGGACAGGTAAGGAGGAAAATTGAAGCATGAAAACAAACAGTGTGGTACTGTAGAAGGTTAGCTGGTTGCCTTGGAAACGTTTGCTGCTTTCAGCCGTCCGTTGTGTGGAGGGGGGGATGTAGTGGAGGGAGCTGCACTGGGCATGCTCAGTATGTTGACTGGGGTGGGCGGGGCACTGCCAGAACGAGGCCGAGACATACCTGAGAACAGAAGACAGGTGTGCCACTCTCCTGTTTATGTCGAACAAATCCACCAATCAGATGGACAGGGGCGGGGCCTACCATAAGGGGGGAGGCGGTCTCTGAATGGGTTTCTGGTCACAGCAACACCTGGGAAGAGACCGCGTGGAACAGGTTGTGGTTCTGCTGTCTGCTCTGATGAGTTCATGGACTGGACGTTTGGACTTACTGAGAGAAGGAAGACGATCTCTGACGTGTAACCTCGTTGACAGTCCTGAAGAAATACAGAAACATCTTTAGTACGAGGAAAGCAACGACCACTGGAGTGAGAGCAAGAAGGAGAAACAACAACAGCAGGAATCACTGTAGCAACAATCACAGAACAGCTGTATCACCAACAATGTTTTTCAAATAAACTTGA
This sequence comes from Acanthochromis polyacanthus, assembly GCF_021347895.1. NCBI lineage: Eukaryota > Metazoa > Chordata > Actinopteri > Pomacentridae > Acanthochromis > Acanthochromis polyacanthus. Next base: position 607,584 of record NC_067117.1, on the reverse strand, counting down.
AACTCAAACTCAGTGTGCAGAGATTACATGTGTACCAGTTTAGTTACTGTGTGTACCAGTGTTTGACAGCAGCTGCTCTGTCAGCTCTTTGCTCTCCACAGTCACACCTGCAGAAACACAATCAACATTTAGTAAAAACAGTCAAAAGTCAAAGGAGGCTCAAAGGTCAGAGGTTAGTACCCAGGAATGCATCGACCAGTGAGCTGATTCCTTTCATGGCTTTGAAGAAGATGTCTGGCAGCTGAACGTCTCCCCGGAACGCTTCATCCTGCGAGACTTCAACGAGTTCTACCGGGTTACTGTAGAACCAAAGACACCCAACACATGTTCAGATTCAGATGCAGGAACATCTTTCTGAGGATCTGAGCACATTTTACCTGAATAGGTGCAGGAACCTGAACCAGGTGTGAGGGATTCGCTCGTCTTCCAGGTCGACAGGGATCAGAGCAGCGTCCTCATCTGGGACTTTAAACGGAGGGAAGGACGGACCGAAGTTCAGCAGCAGCAGCCTGGACGCACAACAACAGTTGGACAACAGTAACACAACAGTAATACAATCATCAGACCACAGTAATAAAACAGTCAAACAACCATAGGACAACAGTCAGACAACAGTCAGACAACAGTGCTGAGGGTTGAACCTGGACGTTAGCGCTGTGACGACGCGGCTCCACTGCTGCACCACTGCAGCCTGATGCTTCCAGCTGCTCAACATCTGTCTACACATCTGCCAGAGAGAACGAGACGGAAAACACCGAGAGCAAGACAGCAGCCAGACCTCCAGGAGCACCTCCATGGACAGGTCTGAGACAACACCTGCACACAGGTGAGACGGACAGCTGGCAGGTAAACACACAAGATACGGGCAGGTGTGAGAGGTGATGATAGAGAAGTAGGTGGGGTCACTGCTTCACCTGCAGCAGTGGGCAGAGCCAGCATGGCGTGGTTGATGTGGAGCAGGAAGTGCAGCAGCGTCTCCCAGGTGTCTCTGCTCAAGCTGAAGTTCTCTCTGGCCAATGACTGAACGGCACACAGCACCTGCTGACAGAGCGACAGGTGGATGGGACTCTGCTGGTTCCACCTGGGCAGGAACAGACTGGACAGGTGTCGCAGCATCTTCTGCACGTACAGGTCTGGCTCTTTGCTGATTGGTGGAGGGGTGGAGTTTCTCGGGGAAGCCAAGGCCATCAGCCAATCGGTATAGACGTCCACACAGAGTTTGACTGTGTCTCTGTCCAATGGGAGAGTGAGACCGTAGCACAGAATCTCCATCGTCCACTTCACCTGCAGATCCAAGAACATCTCAGGTGTTTTCTCTGTTACCTGAACAAAACTCAGGGCTACACCTGAACTCTGACTTCAAACCTGAACTCGGGATTTAAGTCTGAATTTGAATTTAAAACCAGAGTTCATGTGATTTCTGTTATCTGTGCAGGTAAACAGGTAAACCAGAAACACACACCTGTCTGTCTGTGCGCAGCAGGCTGCAGGTGTCGGGGTTTCCCAGGCTGGCTGCTAAGGGCTTCACCACGGCAACGGTAACATCTCTACCCACAGATGGTGGGAAACAACTGAGCACGCTCACATGAGCCCCCCCACCGGACAGTGATTGGTCCATGTCCAGCCAATCAGAGCTCACCTGGACACCTGGGACAGAGGAGGTGAAGCATTCTGTTGTTTCAACATTCAACAGTCAAACATCAATCAGCTGTTTGAGACACATTAACTGCAGAGCGACGCGTTTGTTTCTGATTCCTGAATCTGTGACCTTCAGCTCACCTGGAACCTCAACAACAGTCAGCTGATCTCATCAGCCCAAACCATAATAACCATAATAACCCAAATCCTATTAACTGTAATAACCCTACTATTCCTACTAACCCTAACACTCTGATATATGGATGAAGCTCATTAGAAACAACTGGTCTTAAATCAAAGTTAAAATAAAGAAACCCAGTGAGCAGAAGAACAGCTGAACAGACGTTAATATAAAAACAGCCACAACAGGTAACAGATGTGTTGGAGCTCAGCATGAACCCAGCATGTGAACAGATCTGACATGAATGTAACTCTGTGGGGAACAGCTATAAACCATCCCGCCTGATGTTCACTGAAACTGAAATGTCTGCTTTTACTTCAGCGTTCTAAACCAGACTGATAAAAGACAAACTGCTGCTGCTCATTCACTAAGACTTCAGGAGGTGAAATAAAGATGTTCTGCAGTCAGTTTGTTCCAGAGAAGCAGAGGAAATCCCAGCGTCCTACCTGAACAGGTGAGTCCAGCCGAGTGTTCACACCTGAGAAGACAAACAGTGAAATCAGTCGGTCGCTCTGAAAGTCACGACTCTGAACTTGAAGTCACCTCTTCTCCCTCGGCTCCGACTGGCAGGACGTTTACAGTCAACAGGCTGACTCAGGATGTTTACTGTTCTAGACACGACCTGGAGAACCTGAAGAACCTGCAGAGAATATGCGACTAGCACATCTAGGAACCCAAACTCTGGGTTTAAACCGGAACACTGAGTCTTTGGGTCAAGAACAGGTGAGAACAAATAGTTTGGGTTTAGGACAGTTCTGGTGTTTTCCTCATCAGAGTCGCCCCCTGCTGGCTGCTGGAGAGAATCAAGCTTCAGCTTCTGATTAAATTCACCAACATGAGCAGAACCAGGACCCGAATCCAGGACAACCAGGACCTGAGAGGTTCCACTGGGTTCTAATGCCACAGAAACAGAAGCAGATTTGTAGATCTTCAGCAGATCCATCACAAGTTATAGACCAAAAACAAAACTGTATTCAGGAGAGCCCGCACAGCAGAACATGAAGAACGGTTTGGGTTGTAGAACAGCCACGACATCAATAAACAACCGTCCAATCACAGCACAGGATGTAAAACACATGTTCAGTACACCAGAGTGATAGCAGCAACAGTTAGCATGAAGCTACAGAACCAGAGCGGTTCCAGTAGAACCAGCAGAACCAGAGCGGTTCCAGTAGAAATGAAAACAACAGGCGAGTTTTTAATTAAAATCTCATTTAATATCTAGTTTTCCCTTTAATTGAAAACAAGTTTCACATTCAGGCCGATAATTTAAAAAACAAATCAACGGACAGACAGGTGGCAGTGCTCATTTCCATGACAACCACAGGCTGCCGCCACCAAAAGGGGGCGTCGGCCAAGGGCAGCGATGTGATTGGTTCATTTCCTTTCACAATGATCTGGTTGCTGATTGGTGGCAGTGGATTAAAAAAAAAAATCACGAGTTAAAAAGTACGGCAACTCAGAGAGTCCAAACAGAGCAGAACCGGACCAGCCGGATCAGTACGGCTGCTTCTTGATGAACCTGCTGAACATGGCGAAGGCGGCGATGGGTTTGTCTGTGGGAACCATGTGACCTGAACCCTGCAGTGAGATATAAAAAACAGGACTCACATGATCAGCAACACAAGCGGAGCTCCGCCCCCAAACCTAACATCACAGAATCAGCTGATGATGGAGGTCCATACCTTCACCGTCAGGAAGGCGATGTTGTCAAACTCTTTGACGAAACCTCCGACCTGCCGACCGTCGATGTCATCGTAGAGCCACGGGCGCCTCTGGACCTCCACCTGAGAGACAGACAGGTCAACACACCTGACAGGCAGACTGAGGTTACCATGGCAACAGTTACTGATTACTGATCAATAAAACATAATCTACCTGCTGCTGCAGAGACTCAACAAACCACTCGTCTCCCATGAAGTTACAGGCCATGTCCACGTCCCCGTTATACACCAGGACCCGGTACTTCTGCACAGAGAGAAGCACAACACACCTGGATCAATAGGACACGCCCCCCTACACACACCTGGATCAATAGGACACGCCCCCCTACACACACCTGGATCAACAGGACACGCCCCCCTACACACATGGATCAATAGGACACGCCCCCCTACACACACCTGGATCAACAGGACACGCCCCCCTACACACACACACACACACACACACCTGGATCAACAGGACACGCCCCCTACACACACACACACACACACACACACCCACACACCTGGATCAATAGGACACGCCCCCCTACACACACACACACACACCTGGATCAATAGGACATTATTTCTGATGAGTTCAGTTCAGGTGAGTTCAGTGTGTTCAGGTGAGTTCACTGACCAGAGCAGAGAGCAGCTTCAGGTACTGTTTCCTGACGTCCAGGTAGAGTCGTCCGTAGTTCAGGTTCACCTCAGAGCTGTATCACCACGGAGACCACACAAGTGAGTTAGAACGCTACTGACAGATCAGAGACAGGTGAGGTGCAGCAGGTGTGTGAGTTACCTGCAGATGGCCCAGTCCAGAGCCTTGGGGCTGATGTGCAGAGCAGCTTTGACGAGCGGGTTGTTCAGGTACAGCGAGGAGGGGGTGGAGTTAGTGCAGGGCGGGTCCAGACGGACGGACCGAAACACCGACGCCAAACCCCTGAACTTCTGAACATCCAAGGACAACCAGGTGAGTGTCAGTCAACAGGTGAGTGAACTTTAATGAACATCAGGTGACCTCATACTCACCTGGCTCCACTCCTGAGTCATCTGATGGTTGATGAACGAGTTCCCCAGATCTCTGATGACCAGCTGGTCCCCCTCCAGGCTGACAACAAACACACAACCACATTACAACCAACACACAACCAAGTTACAACCAACACACAACCACGTTACAACCAACCAACACACAACCAACACACAACCACATTACAACCAACACACAACCAAGTTACAACCAACACACAACCACGTTACAACCAACCAACACACAACCACGTTACAACCAACACACAACCACGTTACAACCAACCAACACACAACCAACACACAACCACATTACAACCAACACACAACCACGTTACAACCAACCAACACACAACCACGTTACAACCAACACACAACCACATTACAACCAACACACAACCACATTACAACCAACACACAACCACGTTACAACCAACACACAACCACATTACAACCAACACACAACCACGTTACAACCAACACACAACCACGTTACAACCAACCAACACACAACCACGTTACAACCAACCAACACACAACCACGTTACAACCAACACACAACCACGTTGCAACCAACACACAACCACGTTACAACCAACACACAACCACGTTACAACCAACACACAACCACGTTACAACCAACCAACACACAACCACGTTACAACCAACCCACAACCACATTACAACCAACCCACAACCACATTACAACCAACACACAACCACGTTACAACCAACACACAACCACGTTACAACCAACACACAACCACGTTACAACCAACACACACCCACGTTACAACCAACACACAACCACGTTACAACCAACACACAACCACGTTACAACCAACCAACACACAACCACGTTACAACCAACCAACACACAACCACATTACAACCAACACACAACCACGTTACAACCAACACACAACCACATTACAACCAACACACAACCACATTACAACCAACCCACAACCACGTTACAACCAACACACAACCACGTTACAACCAACACACAACCACATTACAACCAACACACAACCACGTTACAACCAACACACAACCACGTTACAACCAACACACAACCACATTACAACCAACACACAACCACATTACAACCAACACACAACCATGTTACAACCAACACACAACCACGTTACAACCAACACACAACCACGTTACAATCAACACACAACCACATTACAACCAACGCACAACCAGCTCACCTGACTCTGCGGTGAACTCCACCTGGACAGGGAGCGTACAGGTTGTACATGTTCAGTCCAGAAGCGTAGACGATGGTCTGGACCTCCGACAGCTGCAGAGCAAAGACACACCTGAGAGACTTCACACCGAGAACCAGACCGGTTCAGGCCAGATCAGACCGGTTCAGACTGGTTAAGATCAGATCAGACTGGACATATTTATTCCAAACTATTTTTCCATTTTATTCCATATCTTTTTATTTTAATACGTACATAATATGTATTTTGCATAGTATATTTTTTAAATTTATTTTATCTTATCTGTTGTTGTCATTTTATCCCACAAATGAGATGCATTCAAATTCCGTTGTACATATGTCCACTGACAATAAAGGCACTGGATCAGACTGCTTCAGGTCAGATTAAACTAGATCAGACTGGTTGGTGCTGGTTCAGATTCAGACTCACGCTCTCGATGCAGTTCTGGTCCTGGTTGTTGTAGAAGTTGCATTTCCCGGCGCTGCAGCAGAATTTCTGCAGATCGGTCCAGAGGCGGCTTCCCAGCAGGCCGTGGTAGTAGGCGAAGTACACCAGAGAGTTATCGTTCAGCTCATAGCTCGACATCCCGTTTCCCACGGCAACGCCCTGCACCACAGAGGAGTCACGCTAACGTAACGAGGTCACTAATATTAACATTCAGCTCAACTCTGGCCTACAGCCCTGCTGGTATGTTACTGCAGTCTTATTGTGTAGTACTGCAGTAGTAGTGTGTACTCACTCAGCCAGAAACCTGGGTGTCATGATTGATGACCAGCTGACCTTTAAGGGTCACGTGGCCTCAGTTTCTGGATCTTGTCGTTATGCCCTCTACAACATCAGGAAGATCAGACCCTTCCTGACCCAACAGGCCACACAACTTCTGGTTCAGGCTCTTGTGATGTCACGCATTGACTACTGCAACTCTCTTCTGGCAGGTCTCCCTGCATGTACAGTCAAACCTCTACAGATGATCCAGAATGCAGCAGCACGTCTGGTCTTCAACCAGCCCAAAAGAGCTCATGTCACTCCCCTGTTCATCTCCCTTCACTGGCTTCCAGTTGCAGCCAGAATCAAATTCAAAACTCTCCTCCTGGCTTACAAAACATTTACAAGAACGGCCCCAGCCTACCTGGATTCCCTGATCCAGGTCTACTCCCCTTCACACATAGCTTCATGGCTCAGTGGGTAGAGTGGCTGTCTTGTAACTGGAAGGTTGCCGGTTCGATCCTCGGCCCATTGAGCTCATGTCGAGGTGTCCCTGAGCAAGACATCTAACCCCTAACTGCTCCTGGTGGGTCGTGGTTAGCGCCTTGCATGGCAGCTTCCACCATCAGTGAGTGAATGGGTGAATGTGACGTATCATGTAAAGCGCTTTGGATAAAAGCTCTATATAAATACAACCATTTACCCCTTCACGCCCACTTCGCTCTGCATGTGAGAGACGCCTGGTGCTTCCAGCCCAGCACGGCTCGATATCTCTAACCAGACTCTTCTCCTCTGTTGTTCCCAAATGGTGGAACAAACTACCAAACTCTGCACTTAATCTGACTCCACCTTAGGGGTAGAATAAGTCAGGTGGTCCAAAACCCAGCACTTATTTAGAGCTGACAAAGTTGAAAAAACAAAAAAAAAGGGTGGTGGTGGTTGGCACTTCTGCCAGACAGAACGTCTAACGAGAACCTCAGACTGTCAGTAGAACATCAGGTGATCCACACCTGGTTTCTGTGTGCTTCAAGTGCGATCTGACCAATCGAACTTGAAGCACTTTTGCACTTACTACAGGTTTTTCCTGATGTCTGAATTCTTGCTTGTGTTGTACGTCGCTTTGGACAAAAGCGTCTGCTAAATGAAGTTGTAGAATTGTAGTACAGCAGCAGTACCTGCAGGTTGATGCTGGCGTCCTCCATCACTCTCTCGGCCAGCGTTGGGATGTAGATTCCTCCATAACTCTCTCCGGTCAGGAACACCTGATTGTTGCTAAACTTGGGGAACAGGCGGAGGAACTCCTTCAGAGCCAGGTAGTTGTTCATGGACACCTGCACAGAGATACCTGTAAACACCTGGACACCTGTAAACACCTGGACACCTGTAAACACCTGGACGCCTGCCAGCCAATCAGAGATCAGGCGCTGGCTCGTCACTGACCTCGGTGTCGTTGGTGACGTAGCGCTGATCGTCAGAGTACGAGAAGCCGACGCCCACCGGAGACTCCAGATACAACATGTTGGCGATCTGCACACAGACAGTCGACCAATCAGCTTTCAGGACACAATAACCATGTGACAGTGCTGCTGGGTCACAGGTCTCACCTTGTTCCAGGAGTAGGGGTTGTACTGCAGAGTTATCCCGTCGTCCTGCACCTGAAACAACACCAGGTGTAGCTGTGATGTCACACTGATGCAGGAGGGGGTCAGGTGGGTGGAGTCTAGAGCTACCTACCAGGTAAGGACCGTGTTCGGTCAGCAGTCCGTCCAGAGAGCTGCAGCCCGGGCCGCCGTTCAGCCACAGCACCAGCGGGTCGGAGGATGGGTCATTCTGGGACTCCACGAACCTGAGGACGACATGACAGGTGAGGCACCTGGACGTCTACCTGGACAGCCAGCTCAGGTGTGTCAGGCTCTCACCAGTAGTGCAGGTGTTTCCCATCGGCCACGTTCAGGTATCCAGAGTAATGTCTGAAGCTTGGCTGTTTCTGCAGGCCGGGCAGGAAGGTGATCTCATCTGCTGCTGGGGCGGCGTTGGCGCCGAGCAGAGCCAGCAGGAAGCAGCACAGCAGGACCTGCATCTGGGGGCGGACCAGGACCAGCACCACTTCAATTCAATTCACTTTATATAGCGAATTACAATCACATTGTCTCAAGACACTTTCCAGAACCCATATGAACCCCCAGAGCAGCCCAAAGGCGACAGTGGCAGAAAAACACCCTTTAAGAGGGAAAAAAGCTTGAGCAGAACCCAGATCTATATGTGGGGGAACATCTGCTGCTGGAAGGAAGATAGAGAGGGACAGAAGAGGGGCGGCATGGATCAGTGGGCAGAGTCTCGCACCCGGAGGGTTGCAGTTCGATCCTCCGGCGTTCATGTAGAGGTGTCCCTGAGCAAGACCCCTAACCCCTAACTGCTCCTGGTGGGTCGTGGTTAGCGCCTTGCATGGCAGCTTCCACCATCAGTGTGTGAATGTGTGAATGTGTGAATGTGTGAATGTGTGTGCTCCAGGGGCGCTGTACCCTCTGACCCAGGTATGCGAAAAATCAGAATTTTCCCTTGTAGGATTAATAAGGGATATATATATATATATATAAAGGTAGAGAGGTAGAACCAGGAGCAGGACCAGAACCAGAACAGCAGGAGACGTGTTCAATCAGTGCTGAACTACTTCATTCAAAAGGATCAATATCCTACCAGCAGGAGGTTTCTGATCAATCATTACAGCACACTGTGTGTGTGTGTGTGTGTGTGTGTGTGTGTGTGTGTGTGTGTGTGTGTGTGTGTGTGTGTGTGTGTGTGTGTAAACCAGTCTAACAGGAAATGAAACTCTAAAATCACATGATGTTAGAAACCGGAAGCAGGTTAGCTGTGGCTAACTGCTAACACAGAAACCAGGTGTGGCTCACCTGATGTTCTACTGACAGTCTGAGGTTCTAGTTAGACGTTCTGTCTGTCTGATCTCTAGGTTTCGTGTCAGCTGAAGCCCAATAAAGTGTTATTTGTTCCTCGGTGTGAAATGAATGTTTAGTTTAGTTTTATACTTTTTAATTCACGTTTTTACAAGTTATTCAGATTTTTTTCGTCTTCTTATTCCTTCATTTCAAAGGGCGGGATGGATTTGAAAACAGGTAAAAGTTAGAATCAACCACAAATAAAACATTTCATCTCATAGAGGCACAGGTGACAGTTTTAAGTACTCTATGGACTGACTATGCTGTGCTATTTTAAAACAGAGTTCTGCAGAAACCCTCGGATGTAAACTGGGTTCTGCTAAACAAACGGAACCAACAGGTTCAGCTGAATGAGACACTAACACCAAGGAAGCTAACGGCGGCTACATGCTAACATCCGGTTCGACGGAAGAAACGGATAGAAAGCAGAAGAAGTTCTGACCCGGAGTACAGCTCACCTCTTCAGCCTGGTTCCGCCTGGTTCTGCTTGGTTCTTCCTGGTCTGCCGCTGCGCAGGGGAAATCCACTGTAGCTCCTCAGGAGTCAGAGGGTCATATGACTAGAGGTCACATGATCAGGTGTTTTTACAGCTTTAAAACTTTATTGGTCCTTCATCAGGTGACCTGCTCTGTTGTACTGTTACTATGTAGTACTGTGTGTGTGTAGTACTGCAGTATATTGGATCTCTATGGTTCAACTCTCTGTTAAAAAATGATCTGATCATTGATCTCCAGATCGATTAATTCTGACAGAAACCAGTTTTATTTGTTGTTGTGTATCGTCCTCCTGCTCCTTACTCTGAGTTTTTATCTGACTTAGTGCTCAGCTCAGATAAAGTCATTCTTGTGGGTGACTTTAACATTCATGCTGACGCTACAGTGACAGCTTTTCATTCATTATTAGACTCAACATGTAAATAGACCAGCTCATCGTTTTAATCACACCCTTGACCTCGTTCTCACTGATAGCATAGAAACAGTTAACAGTATTTCCCCAGAACTCTCTTCTTTCTGACCATTTTGTGATAACATTTCAATTTAAAGTAAAGGATTGTATTGGATTTGAGAACAAATATTACAGTAGATGTTTGTCTATTCAGGACCGACATTTAAGGAAGTGATGCCCTCTGTATTCACTTCAGCACCATTTTCTGATAAAATAAAAGGAAAATATCATTCTGTCCCTTCAGAAGTGGATTAGTTCATGCTTCAGCCTCACTGCGTACAATACTTTATAGTAAAAAAGAAGGGAGCTGCTCCGTGGTAGAATTCCCAGCCATGAGGTATTCCATTAGCCTAGCCGCGCTAGACCCATGCTCCGAAGACGCAAGGGTCTAGGAACTCTCGACAGGGAGGGAGGCGGGCTAAAAGGTTGTCTATCAAATCACTCTGCAGCAATTGGGTAGGTATACAACCAATCAGCGCAACGAATAGGCTCCTAGAGCGCCGGAAATCAGAGGATGTGGTAGTTCGGTGAAGCCTTATTTATACAGTCAACGGGTGAAGCTCAAGTATATTACAGACATATTAATAGAAAGATTATTCAGAGTCGGTGCTAATGGAGCTCAACGACTGTTGTCGTTTTTGTTGTCGACCCTGGCAGAGAATTAAATTCGTTGCCATGGATTGTCAAGCGCAGCTAGGCTAGTATTCCACTAGTTCACAGGAAGTTTATGTAGACTGGAAAAATATCTTCTTGGTTTCTTCCCATTCAAACTGAGTTTTTTTCCCCACTGTGGCTTCAGAGTTCATCTGGACACAGTCTGACCTGGAGCTGGTTTAATACAGAAAAATGAGCTAACATTACTGTGTAGTACCATATGTAGTACTGCTCAGTGCCAGTCTTTGACCTTTAGCTCCGCCTCCTGTTTGAATATTAATGAACTGACATGAGCTCTGATTGGCTGTTGCTCTAGATCTTTATTGAACTGGTTACCATGGTAACTGTACAGAGAGCCAGAGTGAAGTCAAACTGAGAAACTTTATTTAAAAAACACAAACCAGAAGGTAAAAAACATCTATACAGCAGGTGTGTGAGGGGCGGGGCTTCTTCAGGGGCGAGGGGGCGGTCTCATCCCGGGAGGGGGCGGTCCTGAAACAGCAGAGTAGAGAGGTCACATGACATGTTTACACCAATCTGTGGTCCAATTGCCTCCTCAGAAGCATCGCCGTGGCAACAGCTTACCTCTCATGCCAGGGGGCGGCGGCCTCATCCCTGGGGGGGGCATCCCCATCGGAGCACCTCGACCCGGACCAGGTGGCATCCCCATTGGAGGACCCATTGGGGGCCGCATGCCGGGGGGCGGGCCCATCATACCTGCAGCCAATCAGCACAGTTTATTGCTATGACATCAATGAATGGTGACCACACAGTTGCTACCAACATCTGACATCAGTGGGCTCACCTGGAGGCGGGGCTCCTCTGCCCATTGGGGGCGGGGCTCCTCGTCCAGGTGGGTACTGTGTCGGGGCCCCGGCGATGCTGGCTCCTGCTGCTGCCGCGGCAACCGTCCCTCTGCCCTGGGGGGTCATCACCTGGGGACACAGGAAGTTTTCAGCGTGACATCAAAGTTCACCTGGGCGCAGACCAGCTGCCGTTACCATGGTTACCTGCTGCGAGGGGCCGCCCACTCCTCTGACGGGCCCCGCCAGCCCGGCCGGAGCCTGAGGCATCGGAGCTCCTGCAGGAACGCCGCGACCCGCCGCCCGGCCCACACCTGGACCCCCGGCCACGCCCGCCAGCGGCACCCGAGCGATCCCCGTCTGAGGTCAGAGGAACACGTTAGGAAGGCAGCTAACACTCTGGCTCTGATTGGCTGCAGGTCACACTTACGTCTTTAGGGGGCGGACCTTCCACTGTCATGGACACCAGGTTCTCCCCCCTGAGCAGAACCAGACCCAGAACACGCTTCTCCTCACGCTCCGGCTGCTTCGAGTTCTTTGGTCTGAGAACGGAAACAAACCTCAGTACACATTTTTTAATTTTTTTAAATTATTGACACATTCAGTGAACCTTCCTGTCGTCTTCATTTACCGGCATCATAAAATATTGTTTCCTTGTCTGAAAACATTTTTTAAAAATCCACAAATTTGGAAAAAAAATTCTTCAGATTTTCAAAAAAAATTAGTAGAAATCTTCAAAAAAAAAACAAACAATCAAACAATCAACCAAAATCCAGCAACATTCACTGTATTTTAATACATTTTTTTCCTGAATGGTCTTAAAGAAAATACCACAAGTTTTACTGATATATATATACATATATATGGTAGTGTCTACAGATACGGACCCGTACCCGTAGCCTGTGGCCCACGGATACGGCACTTTCCCTGCCATAAATATTAATGAGCCGGCTGATGAACGCGCTTCGTGATTGGCTGGTAATCCGACGTACATAAATATTAATGAGCCGTCTTGGTAATCCGAGTGATGAAGGCGCTTCCGTGATTCGAGGTGAATCTGCGTGCCGAGCCTGTCATGTCAGTCATCTGCTGTTCTCTTTTCTATCATGCATAATGTCTTATAAATATCATTATCTGACTTTTCGCGGACAGCGATTTGGGGTTTGAAATCAGCACTACTATTAAAAATAGCAAAACTTTTTATTCACGTGATCCTGTTCTAATAAAGCACAAACATCAAACAAAACAAATGGCGGAACTAACAGCCAGCAAACTACAAGTATTTTTTTACCTTCAAAAGTAGCGACAGACTATTACATATTAACAACCTAAACAAAACCCTGACGTATTTTCTACGTCTGTCAACACAGACCCTGTCACAGTCACTTTAATGTTAGCGGACTCTGTTGAATGGCTAAGTTACATCACCACAAACAAATCTCACAATATCACAGTAAATCGAGTTTGTGGTTTTTTTTTTAATTCATGCCGAATTAAAGAGCTGCTCCTCACCATTCACGAGTGTTTGTTTCATATTCGACATCCTTAACTTTATCTAGTAAATTAGCGTCCGAAATTAAACGGGAACATTTGCAATGGAGTTCGTCAGCCGCTTCCACCACTGAACGCCGTAAACTACTTAATAGGAACTGGACTTCAAACAATTTAGACACGGCGTCTAAAAGCGTAAAAACTGCAATGTCTAAAGTGTGAGAGGAGACGGTGTATTTTTGGTTAAATTATACAATGTTCGCCGTCAAAGTCATTCATATAAACTGCCTGTAATGTGCAGCAAATAGTAGTTAACCGGCGCCAGCTCTTCAGTGACCTTAACAGTCCGTACCTGTAGCATCAACCTATATATATATATATATATATATATATATATATATCTCACTTTAGATATCTTTAAGAATTTTTTGGAAGATTTTCACTCATTTCTTGAAATCATTTACATTTTTTTTTCTTTTTACATTTTTATTTCTTGCCAAATTTGGAGATTTTTTAAAAAATAAATAAAATTTTCAGGGAAACTTAAGGAATTTTGTTCCTGAAGATTTTTTTTAAACTTTGATAAAGTTTTCAGAATTTTTTTCAGACGAGGGAGCAAATATTTTTGTTGCCAGTCCTGACAGTGAACAACCATTTCTCCTGATTGTGGATTCTCTGAACATGCAGCTGAATTCTTCTGTTATAAAATCAGTATTTAAATGAAGCTAACACTGGTTAGCATGCTAGCATGTCATTCTGCTGCCTGACACGTCTGGACACAAGCTAACGGATCAGAGGTCCTGCTGTGTTTGTTCTTCATGAGACTGTGGATGTTCTGGATCACTTAAACGTTTACCATCAACATTTTATAAACCTGTAGCAGCCGAGCAATGAGGGCCGCTGATGTCACGCTGAAGAAAACACGTTAAAATAAAAACTAAACGTTGTGAACACGGACCCTCATGTTCAGGACGTTGAGTGTTTATTACAGACAAATACGACCTGCTCATATGGTTGTCATGGAAACAGTCCGTCCACCTACTTGATCTTCCTGAACTCGTCGCAGTCGCACAGGATCAGGTTCATGTGTTTGTCGAAGGCCTTGAAGGTGCCGATGAAGATGCGACCGTCCTGCAGGATGCACCTCATCCTGAAGTCGATGTGCTGCAGCATCTTACTGCTCTTACCCACCGTCTGCCGGCCAATCAGAGCCACAGGTCACTATGACATCATCACCATATCTACTACATCAGCTGGAGCGTTCATTCAGAATAATAATCATTTACCGTAATTTCTGGACTATTGAGCGCACCTGAATATAAGCCGCAGGTTTCCGTGTTGGAACATGAGATATTTACACAGGAAGATTTTATTTAACTTGTAATTAAATGCATACTTTTTCAGAACAGTGCCTGTAACACGGCAGTGAAGCACACCGAGTCAGTTCACGCTGCCAACTCCAACGTCTCACCGTTGATTCATTGATGCTGAGCTCTATGTTCTTTGACAGGCAGAAACTTAAAAGCTGTTACCAACCCGATTCTGCCAGCCACTGAACCGTGGTTGGGCAACTTAAGTTTTTTACTGTATTGTATATCTCACACACACACACACACACACACACACACACACACACACACACACACACACACACACACACACACACACACACACACACACACACACACACACACACACACACACACACAGAGCTAATAAACAGCAGAGCATCAGAGGAGCTAATGGTGCTAATAAACAGCAGAGCATCAGAGGAGCTAATGGTGCTAATAAACAGCAGAGCATCAGAGGAGCTAATGGTGCTAATAAACAGCAGCGCATCAGTTCTACCCGCTGCTTTGAAGTTAGCATCATTAGCCTCTTTGGCTGAACCGCTCATCACGTCAAACTGAATTTTACACTTTAACGGCAGAAACTCAACGCAGTGCCGGAAGCTAACCGGGTCACGGACCGGTTTAACCCAAGTTAACTGGGTAACGGACCGGTTTAATTTTCTTTCCGACCGAATTAACCGGAGATAAACTATTAATATAATTAACGGCTGAACTGGAAAATAGCCTGCAATCGGACCAGAACCCAGGCTGTTTCCGGACCGGTCCAACCCTCCTCTCTGCGCCCGAACATCGACGTCCATCAGACGTTCATTCAAAGCACCGCCATCACCGGCAGTAGCCGGTAAACCGGAGACATTCGAGGCTCCGGTTCACCGGCAGCCCGCCCAGCTTCTTTCCGGGAAACACTCACCATGTCTGCGGTTCGGATGGTTCGGATTCCTCCGGATTCACCGATCAAACCAAAAATATTGACCCACGGAGCTTCCCGCCGGGCCTTTATCGGGAAGAACAGGAAGTGACGCCAGAGCGCAGCAGCGGAACTGTTCCTACCAGAAATTCCGACAGTTCCGACCTGAACCCAACAGACAACACAGGAAGCCGTTAAGGCTGGCTTAACGTGACAAAAACTGTTAAATTAAAGAAAATAAACTCAAACATTCAATAGAAACAGCAGAGGAAGCTGTTAAGGCTGGCTTAACGGAATTAAAACAGAATACCTCAGAGAAATTAAATCACATCAACGGACCGAATAAACTTACATCAAAGAGATTCAATAGAAACAACAGGAACAGATGGAAATAATTTGAATATGATAGTAAACTTCATCTTTATCAGCAGAATTAATCTGAGCTGCTGTTAAATGGTAAATGGTTGTATTTGCTGTCTCTCTTGGTTCATTTTAATAAGAAGTTCAGAAATGACAGTAAGAGGTGCTGCTGGAGGATCAGTCCAGAAAGTAGATTTTAATAATTAAAATGTAATATATAGTGTGAAGCATTGTGCTGTAAATGGTTCCGGTTCTTCACCTTTTTATGTGGTTCTGTGAATGGAAACAGAACATGCCTGTCTGTCATCCAGCTGGAGTTAAAGGGTTCTTTAAAGAACATTTAGCTAAAGGTTCTTTGAGGAGTTTGATTTATTTCTTCCATGGTGTCACTGTTAGGAAGTATTTGTGGTTCCAGGTAGAACTGTGGTTCTTTGTTTCTGTGTTCACGTTCCACATTAAAATCACAGAGAGAACCGGACAGTCAGACCAGCGGTTCTCTAGCTGATGTTAGCTAGAACCAGCTGATCTTTTGGGTTCTAAAGGTTCTTTAGCTGTGGCTGAACACTGGAACAGTCCAGAACATAGATCAATAACTAATAATCAATCAGAGGAAAACAAAAAAGTGTTTTCATTGGTCACCATCTTCTTTCCGGTGATCTTGTTAAAGCCTGCAGAGAACCTGAAGAACCTCAAACACTTCATGGAACATCCTGTAGTAACCTCAGAGGAACAAACAAACAAACAAACAAACATCTGGACACATGAAGCCGCTTTAAGTTCCTTTACTCTGATCCAGAGTCAAACTGAAGCTCCACATCACACAATTTCAGACTTTTCTTCTGATTTCACACAATAAATAGATAAACAAACAAACAAATAAATAAAAAATAAAATCATTAAACTAAAATAAAACAGTCACTAAAAATAAAAAAGAACAATTTGAATGAAACTAAAGATCAGAATAAAAAATAAAAATCTCAAAACCAACATAAACTCCTGTAATGACATTAGGAGGAAATAAATGTAAGATTTAAAACAACAGATTTAATAATAGAATTACAAAATAACCTATTTTAATTAAAATAAATATTTAAAAAATAATTTCAAGTAAAATAAAAACATTTCCTAAAAATAAAACAATTAAGAAAAAATTAATTTAAAAAAAACAGATAATAAAAAGTAAAGTCAATTAAAATAAATACAAACAAATTTAAAGTAAACATGTAAATAAATATATTTAAATGTAAATATTATATTTAATTTATTTTAACTAACAATAAAAACAAATAGAATGAATCCATTAAAAATATAAAAACAGATTCAATCCAAACCATTATCGATTTATTGCTTCTATTAATCGATCATACTATCGATCCCGGTGATCATCTGATTTCCCGTCATCCCGCTGCAGGCAGGTTGCCATGGTAATCGGGCTCCCGCCGCCGGCCGCGCGCCGCAGAGAGACGGAGGAGAGACGGTGAGTCACCGGCACGAGCTCAGCGACAAAACGGACGACCGGAGCGACCACCGGCCGACGGACGGACGGAGGGACGGAGGGACACACCGACCGGCCCGGTCGGTCCGTGGAGCGCGAGACCGATAACGACGCTGATGACCGTCATCTACCGCAGTGACGTCACAGCGAGCAGCAACAAGGACGGCAACCCGAAGAGCCGCAGCGACACCGCAACACGGAGAACCAGAACCAGAGGAACCAGAGGAACCAGAACCAGAGGAACAAGCGGAACCGGGTCCATCAACAGCTAACTGACAGAGGTCCAGCTGCTGGTTCTGAGGATTTTTCAGGAGGACCTAAACCTGCAGCAGCAACAGGAAGTAAAGAGTCGGAGGAGAGCAGGAGCTCCAGGAGGAGCAGAGATGATCGTTCAGCTGCAGCAACATGTTGCCTCAACCTGAGAGACGACAGCAACGTATTGCTTCAACCTGAGAGAAACTACAGCAACCAACCTGCTCGCTGCCAGGTCCAGTTGAGGTTAGTGAAGTTTAGAGAACCGACATGAACTTCATCATCCTCAGTGGGCTCACCTGGACAGGTAACAGCCTGTCACACCTGGACAGGTAACAGCCTGTCACAGGGCCACATATAGACAAACACTCATACCTACAGATAATTTACAATCACCAATTAACCTCAGCATATTTTTGACTGTGGGAGGAAGCTGGAGAACCTGGAGAACCCAGCAGGGAGAACATGGAAACTCCATGCAGAAAGATCCAAAAACCAGAACCAGAACCAGGGATCTTCTAGCTGTGAGGCAACGATGCTAACCACTGATCCACAGCTCTGTGCTGCCTGAGAACTGAACTGTAGAACTACTTGGAGAATCAGAAATGCTTTATTGATCCCCAAGAAGAAGTTGCCCACATTGCAGAACAATGAACTCTAAACTTAGAACAGTAAACCTAGAACTCTAAATATAGAACAGTAAATGTAGAATTGTAAACCTAGAACTCTAAACATAGAACTCTAAATGTAGAATTCTAAACGTAGAACACTAAATATAGAACTCTAAACGTAGGACTCCAAACATAGAACAGTAAATATAGAACGGTGAATAAAGAACAGTAAACGTAGAATTCTAAACGTAGAACAGTAAACATAGAATTCTAAACGTAGAACAGTAAACTTACAACTCTAAACGTAGGACTCTAAACGTAGAACAGTGTGAGGGGGAGAATGATGACCAACAGGCTGTTTCTGTCATGTGATCACATGTGACTCGTCTCATTGGCTCAGCTGTGGTACCGGCACAGGTAAACTGGTCGCTATAGCAACATCAGCATCCTCCATCACCTCCAGATACATAACAGCTGCAGTCACCTGTCTCTCTCTCTGCAGGTGGCTGTCTGACCTCCTGATTGGACAGATGGATTGTCGCACTGATCAGCTGATCTGGAATCAGGTGTGTCTGCATGCAGCTTCGTTTCCATGGAAACAACAGCAGAAACAGAGCAATAAGAGACAAAACAATACTTCAAAACTCAGCTAAGCCCCGCCCAGCGCTGCCGTTCTCCCTGATTCAGGTGATGACAACAGCCAATAGGATGAGCCAGCTGAAGGAGGCAGAGCCAGGGCGGGAGATGGAGGGCAAGGTGAGATATCCCATCACCTATGTATGCTGTGATGCGTTCAGGGTCATTCACGGTATGTTATGGTGCGTTCAGTTCATTAACAGTATGTTGTGATGCGTTCAGTTCATTAACAGTATGTTGTGATGCGTTCAGGGTCATTAACAATATGTTGGGATGCATTCAGGGTCAATAACGGTATGTTGGGATGCGTTCAGGGTCAATAACGGTATGTTGGGATGCGTTCAGGGTCATTAATGGTATGTTGGGATGCATTCAGGGTCATTAATAGTATGTTGGGATGCGTTCAGGGTCATTAACAATATGTTGGGATGCATTCAGGGTCAATAACGGTATGTTGGGATGCGTTCAGGGTCATTAATGGTATGTTGGGATGCGTTCAGTTCATTAATAGTATGTTGGGATGCGTTCAGGGTCATTAACGGTATGTTGTGGTGCGTTCAGGGTTATTAATGGTATGTTGTGGTGCGTTCAGGGTTATTAATGGTATGTTGGGTCATTAACGGTATGTTGTGGTGCGTTCAGGGTCATTAATGGTATGTTGGGATGCGTTCAGTTCATTAATAGTATGTTGGGATGCGTTCAGGGTCATTAATAGTATGTTGGGATGCGTTCAGTTCATTAATAGTATGTTGGGATGCGTTCAGGGTCATTAGCGGTATGTTGTGGTGCGTTCAGGGTTAATGGTATGTTGTGATGCGTTCAGGGTCATTAACGGTGTGTTGTGGTGCGTTCAGGGTTATTAACGGTATGTTGGGATGCGTTCAGGGTCATTAACGGTATGTTGTGGTGCGTTCAGGGTCAATAATGGTATGTTGTGGTGTGTTCAGGGTCATTAATGGTATGTTGTGGTGTGTTCAGGGTCATTAATGGTATGTTGTGGTGTGTTCAGGGTCATTAATGGTATGTTGTGGTGTGTTCAGGGTCATTAATGGTATGTTGTGGTGTGTTCAGGATCATTAATGGTATGTTGTGGTGTGTTCAGGGTCATTAATGGTATGTTGAGGTGTGTTCAGGGTCATTAATGGTATGTTGAGGTGTGTTCAGGGTCATTAATGGTATGTTGTGGTGTGTTCAGGGTCATTAATGGTATGATGTGGTGTGTCAGGGTCATTAATGGTATGTTGAGGTGTGTTCAGGGTCATTAATGGTATGTTGTGGTGTGTTCAGGGTCATTAATGGTATGTTGTGGTGTGTTCAGGATCATTAATGGTATGTTGTGGTGTGTTCAGGGTCATTAATGGTATGATGTGGTGTGTCAGGATCATTAATGGTATGTTGTGGTGTGTTCAGGGTCATTAATGGTATGTTGTGGTGTGTCAGGGTCATTAATGGTATGATGTGGTGTGTTCAGGGTCATTAATGGTATGTTGTGGTGTGTTCAGGGTCATTAATGGTATGTTGTGGTGTGTCAGGGTCATTAATGGTATGATGTGATATGTTCAGGGTCACTAACAGTATTCTGTGGTGCGTTCAGGTACAGACCTGGGCTCAGTCTCTGGTTTACACTCTGGAGGAACTCGAGTGTAAAATCTGCTACAACCGTTACGACACTCGCAGCCGGAAACCCAAACTGCTGGGCTGCCTGCACCGAGTCTGCGCCAAATGTCTGAAGAAGATGGTGGACATGGGTGAGTTTACCCAATCAGCAGAGGCCTTAGTGATGGACCAATCAGGAAATAGTACTCTGGTGATGCTGCTTGTGTCAGGTGGTGGTCAGTGTATCGTGTGCTTCTGTTCCAGGTGAGTCTTCGCCCTCTATCATCAGCTGTCCGTTCTGTCGCCATGAGACTCACGTCCCCGACGAGGAGGTCAGTCTTAGTTTTATGACGAGTTCCTCCTCTGTCCTCCACCTGTCCAACCCTCTTCTTCTTCTCCTGCAGGTGTGGCTGATGGAGGACGACCGACACATCCTGGCCGTCCTGTCCTGTCAGGACCGAGCTCGGCGTGGAGCGGCAGGAGGCGGTGGGGAGGTGGTGCTGAGTCCCAGCAGTCTGACCGGTAAAACACCACCACAGGTTGTTTCTGAGTGTTTCTGCCGTAGAACAAAAGCATCAGGTGATCTCTGTCTGTCTGCAGGTGGACCAGGTGGAGGCGTGGACGTGTCCCACCGCTCCTCAGACTGTCTGGTCATCACCATCATGGAGCTTCCTGAGGAGTCTCCGTCCTCCGACTCACTGAGCATGCTCAACGTGGTGGGTCTGTACCGCCCCCCTAGCCTGGACTCGCTGCCCTGCAACCTGCCTGCTCAGAAGTGTCGCGCCTGGACATCTCGGAGCGTCCCCCGCTGCCTGCTGGGGGCGCTGTGTCTGGTCAGTACATCCAACACCAACCAGTAACATCCAACACCGACCAGTAACATCCAACACCGACTGGTAACATCCAACACCGACCAGTAACATCCAACACTAACTAGTAACATCCAACACTGACCAGTAACATCCAACACCAACATATAACATCCAACTCTAACCAACCAGTAACATCCAACACCAACCAGTAACATCCAACAGCAACCAACCACTGAGAACATGTAGAGAAAGGTGTGTGTTTGGACAGGTGAGTGTGATGTGCTGTTGCTCTGTGTGCAGGTGTACTTCAGCTCGTTGCCTCTGGGGATCTACCTGCTGATGATTGGTCAGCTGTGGCTGGGCGTGGTCCTGGTCAGCCTGGTTCCCTCCACGCTGCTGCTGCTCGTCCTCTACGGCTTCTGTCAATGTCTCTGCCACGAGCTGATGGAGGCGCTGGCCGCACGCTCCCACACGCTGCCATGAGGACGTAAAAATCACAACACGCTGCCATGACGACGTAAAAATCACAACACGCTGCCATGAGGACGTAAAAATCACAACACGCTGCCATGACGACGTAAACATCACAACACGCTGCCATGACGACGACAGCATCACAGCAAGCTGCCATGACGATGTAAACATCACAACACGCTGCCATGATGACGTAAACATCACAACACGCTGCCATGACGACGTAAACATCACAACACGCTGTCGTGATGACGACAGCATCACAGCACGCTGCCATGACGACGACAGCATCACAACACGCTGCCATGACGACGACAGCATCACAACACGCTGCCATGACGACGACAGCATCACAGCACGCTGCCATGACGACAACAGCATCACAGCACGCTGTCATGATGACGACAGCATCACAACACGCTGCCATGACGACGTAAACATCACAACACGCTGCCATGACGACGTAAACATCACAACACGCTGCCATGACGACATAAACATCACAACACGCTGTCATGACGACGACAACATCACAACACGCTGCCATGACGACGTAAACATCACAACACGCTGCCATGACGACGTAAACATCACAACACGCTGCCATGACGACGACAGCATCACAACACGCTGCCATGACGACGTAAACATCACAACACGCTGCCGTGACGACGTAAACATCACAACACGCTGTCGTGATGACGACAGCATCACAGCACGCTGCCATGACGACGACAGCATCACAACACGCTGCCATGACGACGACAGCATCACAGCACGCTGCCATGACGACAACAGCATCACAACACGCTGCCATGACGACGTAAACATCACAACACGCTGCCATGACGACGTAAACATCACAACACGCTGCCATGACGACGTAAACATCACAACACGCTGCCATGACGACGTAAACATCACAACACGCTGTCATGACGACGACAACATCACAACACGCTGCCATGACGACGTAAACATCACAACACGCTGCCATGACGACGTAAACATCACAACACGCTGCCATGACGACGTAAACATCACAACAAGCTGCCATGATGACGCAAACATCACAACACGCTGCCATGACGACGACAGCATCACAACACGCTGCCATGACGACGACAGCATCACACTGCCATGAAGACATCACAACACGCTGCCATGACAACAGCAATGTCTTGACGTGCTGCCGCAACAATAAAAACACACAATGTAGCCATAGCAACAGCATAACAACCACAAAGAAACAACAGAACAATGAAAGGTCAGTAGAACATCAGAACCAACACAGAACCTAATCTGAACACTCACCTGTAGACCCGTCACTCTGACCCTGCCCCCTCTGAATACCAGCACCCCACCCTCTTTGTTAAACTACAGCCAATCAGAGCAGGACCAGGTGATGACATCATCACCACAGGAGATTTTTGCAGCTGATTGTCAGCTGATCACCACCTGACATTAAAGGACACTGTCGGTCAATCAGAGGAAACGTCTGTCTCTGGACACTAAAGCTGAGACAGATTGTAAATATGACGATCTATCCATGTTCTAAACAAACTACTACCATGTTGGGATTAACACGTTCTAAGTAACTCGGTTATCATGTTGTAAACACGTGGAACTGTATCATATGTTTGTCCTCAGATAAAAGGTGTTTGAACAGTCTGTGATGGTGTTTGGGGGCGTGGTCTATCTTCTGTAACCTGCATGACCTGCAGCTCTGTGGTCATCTCTCACTTCAAACCATATTTAAAATAAATGTTCCATACATGTTCCCGGTTTGTCCCTGAAGTCAATAAATGTGCAACAGAGAGAGGAGAACGACGACTTACAGGCTGTTTCTGTCATGTCATCACCTGGAAATTGTCTCATTGGCTCAGCGGAAACCAGAGGAAAGTGTTAGCCTAGCTTAGCACAAGGACTGAAACTACAGGGACAGCTACACCAGAGTGATTCAAAAGGTTATTTTCAGTCGAGCTTCGCGTGTCTCTGATGTGAAACTGATGATTTTATTCCAGGATGGAAAAGATGAGAGAAACACCTGATTCAGTCCTCCTGTCTATAAATACCGCAGTCTACCTGCACAGGTGAGTCTTCAGCATCCGGTGTTCCAGAGAAGAGGTTACAGAAGGTTCTCCAGGGACCTGAGAGGACTCAGCTGGCGTCTCAGCGTTAATCAGAAACACTGACGTTCCCCGGAGAACCGCAGAACAGGAGTGTTTATAGAAACCTGAATGACGCTGCAGCATCACAAAGAAGAAGAAGGTGGATGGAAGCAGCAGCAGGTAGTACACCTTTAGACAGCACACCTTTATCCTCCATTAGCGACTTTCATTCAGGTAAAAACCTCAGCGAGCCTCTATGATGAAGGCGGGGGTTCTCCATAGTTGGTTCTCTACAGTTGGTTTTGTTAGTTCTCCTCTGAGTTCCTACAGAAGGAGCAGCTTTCCTTGGGTTGTCACCAGGTAAATGTTCTCCAGGTGAAAACGAGGAGTTGAAGCTTTATTTGGAGGTTCTTGTGTGGAACATCTCCTGATGAAAAGTTATTGATGATGTTTTTATTGATCTTTGCTTCACTGATCGGCTCCATTCATGAACTGTTTTAGTTTTTAGAACTTTGTCTGTAAATAGATTATTGATTGAGTGATCGATCAAGTGACTTTAATGATCATATCCAGTCTGTCACTGTGCAGATCAAAGATATTATAGATAATCAATCAATGCATTTGATTGGCTTTAAACTGGAACAGGTCATCTGTAGTATTCAACAACATCACCATACAGAGAGAACAAGCTCTGATTGGTCAAGAAACAGCTTGTCATCTGTCATGTGACTTCAGTCCGCTGACTCCTCCCCCTTCAGGTGGACAGTGACATCATGAGTCGGTGGCGGCGTTCTGTGGACGAGCTGGCAGCACGGCGCCGCCAGCAGGGCGAGTGTGAGCGCGCTCAGGACGCTCTCAGCCGTGTCACTTCCTGCTTCCAGCAACTGGCGACGTCATTAGGAAGCTCAGCGGACGGCAGCTTCCTGCGGGACGAGATGGACGAGACGAGAGCGCTGGCTCACCGTATCTGCAACGGTAACCCACCTGTCTGTCTCACCTGTCTGTCTCACCTGTCTGTCTCACCTGTCTGTCTCACCTGTCTCTCTGCAGGTCTGTCCCGCCGCCTGCTGTGTCTCCTGTCAGACTCCGCCCACTCAGGTGTGGAGGACAGACAGGTGTCAGAACGTCTGTGGGTTCTCTTCCTGTCGGCATTGGAGAATTTTCTGTGTGACCTCCGTAGGGCGAGCGATCTGATTGGTCAGTTCCCTCTGACTCGGCGCTGTGATCGACGCTCTTTGGTCAATGCAGGTCAGCTGTTACTTCCCACTTCCTGTCTGTGGGAGCTCTATGATTGGCCGACACACCTTTCCTTCGTACCGTTATTTTTGTTTCCTTCCTTCAGAGAACGTGATCCTAAAAGTCCCAGAGGTTCAGGACTTTCAGGAGGTCATTGCCTTCAGTTGTTCTTCAAGGACCCAAAAACACTCCTTAGACGTCCTTCCGTCAAAGACTTATCTTCCACATGGGTCTCCTGATCCCATCTGAGGACAAGATAGATTATTAATTAGTTCCTTCAAACTATATCAAAGACCCCCTGGATCTCCACAAGGACCTCTAGAACCTTACAGAAGTCTCTGGTACATCGTCAGATATCCTCAACCCTCCACAAGCATCTCTGTAACACTCTGAAGGAGTTCTAGATGTTCTTGTACTCAACGATCCCTGAAAAGTCCTTCATGTACCCCAGCAGCCTTCTCAAAAACCCTTAGAACCTTCTTGGGAATAAATCAAGGCTCTAGAACCTCGTGAGGAACACCATCATCATGAAGTCCTTAAACCTGCTCTAAGGAGCCACAGACGTTCCCCAGAGTTGTCTGTTCAGAACCTTTCCAGAGATTCCTGTAACATTTAAAATAGTGTAACAACCTCCTATAAAACTCCTTCAAAGATCACATGAAGTTCCAGAGGAATACCAGGGAATGTCAGAGAAAGCTTCACATTCTCAGAACATCCTCTAAAATTACTTTAAGAAAACCTCCACTTTTTTGAAGACCTACAAACATTCCTCAAAGGACCCCAGAAGGTTCTCAGGTACCCCAAGAAGCCCCCAGACTTCTGCAGTAGGTCTTTAAGAAATGTTAAAACTTTACCAGGATGAAACCTCCTCTAAGATATCTGCACTTGGCAACAGATCAGTGAACCTTCTTCTGTTACTGCTGAAGGACTTCTGGAACCCCATCAAGACCCCGAGAACCTTTCCTGAAATCTGCTTGACCAAAAGCTTCAAAAGTGTTGCAAGTAATTCTAGGACCTCCAAAAGTCCCAGAGGACCATTGAACATCTACCAGGACCTGAGTGTCTCCTGCTGCTTACCTGTCTGAGCCTCACCTGTCTGTCTCCTCAGGGTGCATCGATGGCGTGGTGGGCGTGGCGGCGCGGGTGGCTTCGGTCCAGGTGCCGTGGCTCACCTTGGAGGAGGAGTCCAGCCCTGATCTGGCCAATCACATCGCAGGCCTGGAGGCCCTGTTGAGTGAGCTGCAGCTGAGGGTGAGAGAACGTGACGAGGTTCTACAGGAGCAGGTGTGGAGGTGGAACCTGGTGGTCTCATTTAAAGGTGTTGGTGTTCTGCAGGTTCCGGTGGTGTTCTGGTCGGTGGAGGCGACCCAGCCGGCCTGGGCTGAAGCTCGCGGTGTTCTGGACGAACCGGACGAAAGCCTGGAGGACCTGATGGAGGTCGAGGTCGTCTCCAATGGCAACAAAATGGCCGCCTGTTGCCCGCCGGCGTGCTGTGGACTCGGCTGTGTCGGCTAGAAGGAGGACGTGGATCTGGTCCAGAGGTGTCCAACATGAGGCCCATGGGCCCAAAGCGGTCCTCCAGAGGGTCCAATCCAGAGAAGACATTAGCTGCAGATTGTAAATTTGTAAAACTATAAATTTAAAATAATTTCTAGACCATGACAAGTTGTTTGGATCAGAAAGTAAAATACTAGATTGTTCATTTGTCATTTTATGTCTCATTTTTGTAATATTTTGTTTGTTTTTTTTGTCTTGCTTGTGTTTGTGTATTTTTTTGTCGTTTTGTCTCTCACAGCTGTCTCATTTTTGTAAAATTTTGTTATTTTTTGTCTTTTTGTCTGAC
Organism: Acanthochromis polyacanthus; assembly: GCF_021347895.1. NCBI lineage: Eukaryota > Metazoa > Chordata > Actinopteri > Pomacentridae > Acanthochromis > Acanthochromis polyacanthus. The sequence goes on along the minus strand of NC_067117.1, from coordinate 580,552 downwards.
TTGGCGTTTTGTGTCTCATTTTTTGTAATATTTTTGGGGTTTTTTTTACAGTAAATCCTCCATGGTTCAGGTCCAGCTGACTAAATGTTGTGTTCCTTTGTCGACACTCTGTGATCTGGAAGTTGTAATGTGGAAATGATAAACTGAGGATGAATGTGGATGAAAATGAACTTATTTTTCTTCATAAATTTCAGGTTGTTCATGATGTTTAGTAAAAAGATAATCATTAGGAGTTGTGGTTATTTAGAGGTTATGCTGTTTTTTTTTTTTTACTGGAGATCAGACTGGACTAAGGTGAGTTGGACTCCTCTGATCTAAAGCCTCCATTAAACAACGTTACAGATGAAAACTGCTGTGAAGGAAATAAGATTCACAGGAACAGGTGAAGATGAGTTTAATTCTAAAGTTCTGCTGATGTGAGGAACTCTGTAGTAACGTCATAAAATAACAAAATAAAGCACGTTATCATTATAGAAAACACAGATCCAACAACAGGACAAACATCCCATAATAGAACACCATGAAATCTGTCCTCCACTGATTAAGAGGGTTTTTAAAGTTGAACTTCACACGTTGAATTATTTTCATTTCAGTGGAAGTTCTTATTTATTACCATTAATAATGATAAATATTCTCTTCAGCTCAGAGCTCTGAGGACGAAGCTGCTGGTTCTAATTTCTACATTTAAACATTAAAGATTAAAGGATGCTGAACTTAAACCCTCAGAGACCAGCTGAAGGTAAAGCTGCTGCTGGTTTATTGATTATCTGTTTATTATTGATCCTCCTGCTGTCATCAATGGAAATCGATGAATAATTTTAACAACCAGAAGTCTGATTTTGAACACCTTGACTGTGAAATCAATGTGAAAACATGAATTCTTTCCATAAAGACCAAATGCCAAAGAACAGCTCTGACTATTGCACAGAAGTTCATCTCCTCAGGTATTGATCACATCTGATCGGTTTGACGAACATTTAAAACTAAGACCTACAGGGCGCCCGTACAGGTCATCTGACACAGCGGCTCGGGTTCGATTCCCGTCCACAGCCCTTTGCTGCACGTCTTCTCCCCATTTCCTGTCAGTCTTCACTGAGACTATCACAATAAAAAGGCAAAACAAATAATTTAAAAAAAAAAATTAAAAGCTCCAGAAACTTCTTCGCATCATTGAATGTCTGAACCTCAGCTGATCAATATTTAATGACTTGTCCTGAACTGATCCGTCTGCTGCACATGTTCACGTGATTTCATTCTTTTGATTTAACTGACAAAAGAAAACACTTCAATACAGAAACAAGTCTCCAAACTAGTGAAAGGGAGCAGAAAGAAGAATAAACTTAATCTGTCCTTTTATATCAATCAGTTCACAGTGGGCACTAAAAACAAACAGGTCAATCCAACCATGTCCACCAGGTGGCGCTGGTATGTGATGAAGGCCTGACTAATCATACATGTAAAGTTCCGGCAGACTGGAGCATGTTGAGGCTATCAGACAGCACACTGGTCACCATGGAAACGCCCTCAGACTTCTGCAAAGCGCTTTGATCATGAGTGGTGTACGTCCTGGTCCAACTCCAGAAATAACCAACGACGAATCAGGATTCAGTCTGACCACCAGGTTTGTATTTTACTGAATTAAGAACTTTATTAACAGGAGATGAACAGACATAAAAATATTGTACAAACACAGAAGACAAACAGAAGAAGAAACGTGGAGCTGCTTCACTTCTGGAAGGTCGAGTGTAGATGAGCTTTAAAGGCTGAAAGAGACGAGCAGCAGTTAGAACTACAACTCCATCAGCCCCTCACAAAACCAGAACCCATGTGGACCAACGCTGTCCCCTCAGACTTCTGTGGAGGTTCTCAAACATCCAGGTCCTGGACATGGTAGGAGCTTCAAGAGGAACCAATGGTAAGTTCTGGAAGACCTTTCTAGAACTTACCATTGGTTTCTCCTGAAGCTCCTACCATCTCCTCATCCTGTAGATGTTTTCCATCTCCATGTTTCCTCTCTACTCATCTGTAGATGATGTTCCACCATGCTGGATGATCTCCTCTGTTCTAACAGGTTCTCACCTTCCTGGTTCTCCCAGAGTTCTGCTGCGGCCGTGTTCAGTGGACTCTCATTGTTGGGTTCTGGAGAGGAAACGGAGTCAGAAGTTAAATGCAGAGAACGAGTCCGTGTGGAACCACAGAACCATGAAGGAACCATCACATCCACCACGTCTCCTCAGATGTTAAACCTGAACTGTGGTCTCCTCATCCTGTGGAGGTTCTCAGTCATCCAGGTCCTGGTAGTTGTAGAAGCTTCAGGAGAAATTGGAAGACGTTTCTAGAAACATTTCCAGAACCTCCAGCTGGTTCCTCCTGAAGCTCCTACCATCTCCTCATCCTCTACATGTTTTTCTATCTTTTCATGTTGTTTTTTCTATATTTTAAAGTGTTTTCTTAATCTGATGCATTTCTATCGTTTGTTTTTGTTTCAGAATCAGAATCGGTTTTACACTTACAAGGAACTTTCTATGGAGCTCTTGGTGCAAGTTCAGATAAAATTTTAAAAAAAAAAGAGTAAAGAGATGTAAGAAATGTGGATAAAAATATTTGTAGCACTCTGAGATTTGTTTTCAGATGTAAAGTAGATCATAAATTAAACTTCTTGTCTCCATGTTTCTGCTCATCAGTAGATGTTCCTCCATGCTGGATGATCTCCATCAGCCTGCTTATTTATTGGTTTTCCTCTCAGTCTCTGAGGAAACACTGTGTGCAGTTCAACCTGGCACTCTGAATGTTCTGGTCTCAGATGGTCCTGGAGAACCAGAACTAGGAGGAGGTTCTGGTTCTAGAGGGTCAGCTACTTTTACTCTTTTATTCGGAGAACTCTGATATCTGTATTCAGTGAATGTTCCTGATGGAACTGTACTTCAAACTAGCAGTAGTACCATCATTTCTGGACTTTAAGCAGCTACTTTTTCCTCACGCTTTGAACCCTGCAGCTATTTTGTAGATTTTTACGGTGAGCTTCATGCCGCTAACACCTTTAGCCTCGTCTCATCAGAATCAAACTGCTCCCATTAAATCAAACTAAATTCTTCAGATCAGTCTTTTTGTTTTCTTAACGCACCCTCAGCATGGATGAAGAAGATGCAGCTTTAAAGCTAAAGGCCGCTCTGCAGTTAGCTGAGCATCAATGATCCATGAGAGGCAGCGTGAAGCGTGTTCTATGTTTGCTCTGTCTGTGAGCTACGTGTGGAACATTTCCTGTCATTCACCTCCACATGTTTCTAACTCCATGGACAGAGACAGAGAGAAGACCAGGAGCTCCCAGCAGCAGAAGCTCAGAAATGCAGACATTTATAGATTCATCACTGAGGTCACCATGGTAACGGGTTATCAACCATCATGGTGTGAAATTAAAGCTGAAGAGAAAATGAGGAGAACCTCTACTCTGGTTCAGCGCTGTGGTAGACGCGCTGCAGACGGACCATGAACACAGTTTACAGGAGTCATTTCTGCACAAACTGGCGTGTCAGTGGCGTGTGCATTTTGTCCTTTGTCCATTTCTTGGCGCTTTGTAACTTTTCTCATTTGTCATTTTGTTCCTCGTTTGTGTCAAATTTTTGTAACATTGTTATTTTTTTGTCAGACTTTTGCCGTTTTGTGTCCCATTTTGTCTCTCTGTTTTGTAATATTTTTGTCTGACTTTTGCTGTTTTTGTCTTTTTTAAAAGTAAAATCCTCTCTGGTTCAGTTCCAGACTCAGTGGCACCGTCCAGAAAAGCATTTATTTAGTTAAAAGTTTAAAAAGTCTTTATGTGTAAATATGGGATGTTCCAACAGACACCTGCAGCTCAGACAGGTGAGGCTGATAGACGGACAGGTTCACGTTTTAAATTTAGTGGGTGTGGCCTATATTCAGGTGCACTCAGCAGTCCAAAAATTACAGCAGTAGTACTAACAATAATAATAATAATAATAATAATAATAATAACCAGTAGTAGCAGGAGTTTTCATGGTGTGAAAGTTGGCAAGTGGCAGCTTATCTGAGCTTCCCTACTGAACGCATACTGGTTACACTAGTTCTACTGGGTATACTGTTACCTCCCAGCAGGCTCTGGATGGACAGCAGGATGGACCTGACGTCGTACAGGGCCGACCACTTGTCCTTCAGGATGTCCAGGCAGATGAAGCCCTGGTTGTCCACGTTGGGATGGAAACACGGAGTGACGAACTTCACGCGAGGAGCCTGGTAGGGATAACCAGCCGGGAAGTCCAGGGACAGCCGGTACCGGAGGCCCTCGTACACCTGCACAGGTGAGACAGACACACCTTCTGACTGCTGTAGCTCCACCTCTAAAAGTACTCTGTCCACAGTACTCCTGATGTCAGACACTGATCATACGTGTTCTGTAGGACACATCAACCAAACAAAGAACAAAGTAACCCATCAGTGAACGTACCGTCCCCTGAGCTCCATCGATGGTTCCGACCCATTTGAAGAGATTATCTGATTCTGGAAACGCTGAGATCCCCTTATCCCCCGACATCTGCAGGAAGTCGCAGTGAGTCAGGAGAACGCCTCCAGGTTCTGACAACATCTGAACTTCTATCAGCACATCAACAGTGATGTCATGGATCACAGCGGCTCCAGAAACATTTCAGTCTGTAGATGCTTCAGGGTTACTTTCTGTGTCTGATCTTCTATCTGAAGGAGCAGTGATCTCCACAGGGCTCCCTCCCTGCTCACACTGACTCCATGTTCACTGTTGGTGAGGAGAACGTCAGCTCCAGGCCCATAGCTGATGTTCTCCTCACCAACACTGACTCCATATTTGAGTGTTGGTGCGGAGAACAGTGTGAGGCCATCAGAGAACCTCAGCAGGTTCTACTCTAACAGAAAGGACGGAGAACTCACCATGAGGGTCATCAGCTCCTGCTGCAGCCTGCAGACAAACAACATCTCACATTAGCTGCTAACTAATCAATAAATTAACTGTTCATTGCTACTGTACAGCTAAACGTCATCTGCAACAACAGAACTTCAACACCTGTACCGGTTCTAATGTAGGACCGGACAGGGCTCCGGTCTGTCTCACCGTTTGGACACCGAGCCTCGGGCCGCGCTGCCGCCGCTCTCACTGCCCTTCAGAGCGGCTGTGGAGGAAGCTGTCGCCGCTGCAGGGTCCATGTTCTGGGAGGCCATGAGTGCTGACGGTCCGGTTCCTGCTGGAACACAGGACAGTGGTGGTACCGGGTTAAACACAGCGGTAGAACTGGGCTAAACACAACGGTGGTACCAGGGCTGAACCGTCAGTTATCAGGTAAATCGGCTCGTTAGCTTGATGCTAACGGCAGCAGCGTTGTTGCCGTTAGCTTCGCGGCTAACTGACGGTTAGCTTCGTTGTTTGCCTGCTAACATTCAAACCACAGAGGAAACAATCAGGTAAACACGGCAGGTGTTTCTCTGATTCACCGGGACTCACCGGGTGTCGGTGTGTCAGTCCGTTAGCCGTCCGCGTAGAGCTGCGGTCTCTCGGATTCAAACTGAGCTCGCTGCCGCCCCCCGGTTTAAACCGACGCTTCCTCAAATACGCAGCCAATCAGCGTTCGATTTTTAAAAACAAACTCCTACTGGCCAATGATCGGCGCTGATAGGCAGGAACCAGTGCTGTGATTGGATAGAAAGAACGACCGTCCGACCAGAATATGACGAAATTGTCCGAACTGTTGATGGCATAGGGCTGCACAGTGGAGTAGTGGTTAGCACTTTCGCCTTGCAGCAAGAAGATCCCCGGTTCAAATCCCGGCCTGGGATCTTTCTGCATGGAGTTTGCATGTTCTCCCTGTGCATGCGTGGGTTTTCTCCGGGTACTCCGGCTTCCTCCCACAGTCCAAAAATATGCTGAGGTTAATTGCTCACTCTAAATTGTGCGTAGGTGTGAATGTGAGGCGTACAGAGAGGTCAGAGTCCTGACATCTTGGTGTCAGGACAACAACCTCAGTCTAAATGTCAGCAAAACTAAGGAGCTGATAGTGGACTACAGGAAGAGACAGAGGGATGAACATGCCCCCCTCTCCATCAACGGGACTACGGTAGAGAGAGTCAGCAGCTTCAGGTTCCTCGGGGTTCACATCAGTGAGGACCTGTCCTGGTCACACCACACTGACAGCGGCTCTTCTTCCTCCGCAGGCTGCGGAGGCTCAACATGGACTCCAGAATCTTCTGCAGCTTCTACAGGTGCACCATAGAAAGTATCCTGACTGGCTGCATCACCTCCTGGTACGGCAGTTGCACCGCCCTCAACCATAAGGCTCTACAGAGGGTGGTGAAGACTGCACAGCACCAGGACAATGCTGCCATCCATGGAGGAGCTCTACACCCAGATCATTAGGGACTCTCACCACCCCAGCCACAAACTGTTCTGCCTGCTGCCTTCTGGCCGTCGGTACCACAGCATCGGTGCCCACACCAGCAGGCTCAGAGACAGTTTCATCCCCCAGCCCATAAGACTTTTAAACTCCAAATAACCTGAACATTTTGCACAACCCCTCATTTGCACATTTCATACTATTATGTCTATTTTATCTTGATTGTTGTGTGTTCTTTTTGCACTGTTATTGGGAATGAGAGACGCAAGCCTTTCACTGCCAGTAATTGCTTCATGTAATTTCTAGTATGTGACAATAAAAACTCTTGAATCTTGAACGTGAGTGTGATTGTGTGTCTGTATATGTAGCCCTGTGACAGACTGGTGACCTGTCCAGGGTGTCCCCTGCCTTCACCAGAGTCAGCTGGGATAGACTCCAGCACCCCCCATGACCCTAGTGAGGATAAAGCGGTGGATACAGAATGGATGGATGTTGATGGCATAAACATATACATATGTAAATGTTTATGGTTGATGGTTATCGGTGAAGTCAGCTGACTTTGGAGTCATGTGTACGAAGATTACCCCTAAGAGAGTGTCACCAGTTATTAATAAATAAAAAATTTTCACTGTATTAATACATAAATATATTCACTGTTTTAAGACACAAGTAATAATTAAAATAAATGTATTCAACCCTCAGCCTAAAAAATGAAGATCAGAACAGACAGACTGTGATATCACACAGAAGACTAAACTTTCTAACAGTTGTGGTCCTGAACCAGAGGGAGAAGTTTGAAATAAAGTACAGACTGTAATCAGAGCAGCTGCTGGAGCCAAAGTCAGGAAGGAAAACTGAAAAAATAAAATCCTGCACACTGAAATGTAGTTATTATTTTTTATCGGTGTTCCTTTCAAGTTGTAAATCAGCTGCTCAGATGAAGGATTATTATTCAAGAGTCTGCTTAATTATAATCATAGGATTGGATCACATGCTGCTACTTATTTTAGGAATAAATAAATAATCCAGTAAAATAAATCCAACTATTTTTATGCTATCTATTTTTTATAGACGATAAATTCAGTAAATCTCACATTCAGCATCCTTCTTATGGCCGTTAAACAGTTCTGGGAGCAAATTAAGAATCAACATAAAATCACAATTCAAATAGATGAACAGGTTTATTGCTAATCTCAGGCTAACAAGTACATTCTTTAGTTTAATCAGCTTCTGTTGTCACATTATTGTGCTCCTTAAAGGCTGATTCGCTGGATCAACACATTCAGCTGGTTCTATCGTGTTTCCAACTTGACCCTTTTCAGTCAGGCTTCAGGTGCGACCACTCCACTGAGACTGCACTCCAATCAGTCACAGAATCTCTGCGGCTGGTGAGAGCTGCTGGTCAGTCCTCTGTCCTACTGCTGCTGGACTTATCTGCTGCCTTTGACACCGTGAACCATCAAATCCTCCTCTCCACACTCTCTGAGCTCGGCATCTCAGGTTCTGTCCTGTTGTGGTTCAAGTCCTACCTCACAGGCAGATCCTTCAGAGTAACATGGCGAGGGGAGGTGTCAAGGTCACACGACCTATCAACCGGGGTTCCTCAGGGGTCAGTGCTTGGTCCCTTACTCTTCTCTCTGTACACCACCTCACTTGGTGCAGTGATCCGCTCCCATGGCTTCTCCTACCACTGCTAGGCTGACGACACTCAGCTTTTCCTCTCTTTTCCACCTGACGACACAACAGTTTCAGCTCGGATATCAGCATGTCTGGCTGATATCTCCACATGGATGAAGGAACGGCACCTTCAGCTGAATCTGCCTAAGACTGAACTCATGGTCTTTCCAGCTTGTCCATCTGTTCAGCCTCAGATCAGTGTCCAACTTCACTCGAGCCTACTTGTGCCCACAAACTCAGCCAGAAACCTGGGTGTCATGATTGATGACCAGCTGACCTTTAAGGTTCACGTGGCCTCAGTTTGTCGATCTTGTCGTTATGCCCTCTACAACATCAGGAAGATCAGATCCTTCCTGACCCAACAGGCCACACAACTTCTGGTTCAGGCTCTTGTGATGTCACGCATTGACTACTGCAACTCTCTTCTGGCAGGTCTCCCTGCATGTACAGTCAAACCTCTACAGATGATCCAGAATGCAGCAGCACGTCTGGTCTTCAACCAGCCCAAATGAGCTTATGTCACTCCCCTGTTCATCTCCCTTCACTGGCTTCCAGTTGCAGCCAGAATCAAATTCAAAACTCTCCTCCTGGCTTACAAAACATTTACAAGAACGGCCCCAGCCTACCTGGATTCCCTGATCCAGGTCTACTCCCCTTCACGCCCACTTCGCTCTGCATGTAAGAGACGCCTGGTGCTTCCAGCCCAGCACGGCTCCAAATCTCTAACCAGACTCTTCTCCTCTGTTGTTCCCAAATGGTGGAACAAACTACCAAACTCTGTGCGTTCTGCTGAGTCCCTTTCTACTTTTAAAAGACAATTGCAGACTCAATTGTTCAGAGAACACCTAGGCACTTAATCTGACTCCACCTTAGGGGTAGAATAAGTCAGGTGGTCCAAAACCCAACATTTATTTAGCGCTGACAAAGATTTAAAAAAAAAAAGGGGGGGGGGGGGGGGGGGGGGTTGGCACTTCTTCTGCAACTTGATGGCAACACCTTTGACCAATCGCACTTGAAGCACTTTTTGCACTTACTACAGGTTTTTCCTTATGTCTGAATTCTTGCTTGTGTTGTACGTCGCTTTGGACAAAAGCGTCTGCTAAATGAAACTGTAGAATTGTAGAATTGTAGAATTGTCGGTTCTCTGCTGATTCCTCTCCCGTTTCCGCTCAGTCCGGCAGGTGGCGCCGCTGCTCCTTCAGGCCGCTTAAAGAACCGCTAATGACCGCAGAAGCAGCGGCGGCTCCGCTGGTCTCAGTCCGGGAAGATGAACGCGCCTCCCGCTTTTGAGTCGTTCCTGTTGTTCGAAGGAGAGAAAAAGATCAGCATCAGCAAGGACACCAAAGTCCCGAACGCCTGTCTGTTCACCCTGAACAAGGAGGACCACACGCTGGGCAACATCATCCGAGCGTGAGGCCACACACACGGACACAGCCCCGGCTCACACTGGATTCCAGCCACGGAGCTAACAGGCTAACACCGGGCTACAGCCACGGTGCTAACGGGCTAACACCGGGCTACGGCCACGGAGCTGACGGGCTAACACCGGGCTACGGCCACGGAGCTGACGGGCTAACACCGAGCTACGGCCACGGTGCTAACAGGCTAACACCGGGCTACAGCCACGGTGCTAACGGGCTAACACCGGGCTACGGCCACGGAGCTGACGGGCTAACACCGGGCTACGGCCACGGAGCTGACAGGCTAACACCGGGCTACAGCCACGGATCTAACAAGCTAAAATCAGGCTAGAAACACGTTGCTAACAAGCTACTATAAGGCTAAAAATACAGTGCTAACAAGCTACAGTCATGCTAACACTACTAAGGCTATTATGAAAATATAACGTCAGACAGGTTGTGTGTAGACTGACGCCATCCTGCTTCGTTCCTGTGTTTACATTGAGACAACTGATCCTGGTTCTGTTTGTGTGTCAGTCAGCTGCTGAAGGATCCTCAGGTTCTGTTCGCTGGTTATAAAGTCCCTCATCCTCTGGAGCACAAGATCGTCATCAGAGTGCAGACAACACCTGACTACAGCCCACAGGTAACACACACAGTTTATTGTGAGCAGGTCTGTTAAGCTTACAGACTATTCAGAGTCATGAAGGTCTGTCTTTTAACCTACTGGGTTTCCATGGTAACTGATCTCCAGCTGATGTCAATAATCAGCTGCATTGATTAGTAAAATAATTGACAGGCTGTGATGCGTTTCTCTGACAGGAAGCGTTCACCAATGCCATCACTGACCTGATCAGCGAGCTGTCGCTGCTGGAGGAACGTTTCCGAGTCGCCATCAAAGACAAGCAGGAAGGCATCGAGTGACCACGCCCCCTCACGATGTTACTGTTGATTGTTTACTTTTCTAAAAATAGTCTGTGATGTCGCTGTTTGTTTATTTTTTAATTTTCTAAATAAAGAGTGATGTCACAGTTTGAGGTTAAACCAATCACAGAGCTGATCAATGAACTGTCATAGATCTGAATCTACATACATGTTCATATTTACATGTTAACCGGCTGATGAACAGAAGCTGAAACATCTTTGATTCACAGGTTTTATTAAAAAAAACAGCATGAAAATAAAAACTGATATGAGCCAATCAGATCAATGTGTGCTCTGTGATTGGCTGGTGACCGTCTCAGGGCTCCGAGTCTCTCTGGGCCTCCATGGCTCGCTGCATCTTCTCCACCATCCACAGAGGAACAGAGAACGGCTTCAGCTCGTCCATCCTGACATCTGGACAGTCCCTGCACACACACACACACACGTTACCATGGCAACCACCATTCCAGCCACGTCAGGGTCAGCCTGCTAACTGTACAACACAGATAATCAAAGGGTTACAGCAGCCAATAACTGATCGATAACATGTCAACAAACCAGAAATGGGCGGGGCTTGTGACCTGTACAGGTATTCTCCAATGATGTCAGACTTACCTGTACTCGTCGCTGCGGGACAGATCCTGGATGTCCTCCTCTATCAGCAGGTAGGCCTGAAGACAGAACCCCAGAACCACCGGTCAGTTCCTCAGAACAGCTGGCCGCTTCACAAAACATGACGTTCTACCACGTTGGTTCTAAAGTGTTACACGACGGTTCTACCACGTTGGTTCTAAAGTGTATCACGACGGTTCTACCACGTTGGTTCTAAAGTGTAACACGACGGTTCTACCACGTTGGTTCTAAAGTGTAACACGACGGTTCTACCATGTTGGTTCTAAAGTGTAACATGACGGTTCTACCACGTTGGTTCTAAAGTGTTACACGACGGTTCTACCACGTTGGTTCTAAAGTGTAACACGACGGTTCTACCACGTTGGTTCTAAAGTGTTACACGACGGTTCTACCACGTTGGTTCTAAAGTAACACGACTGTTCTACCACGTTGGTTCTAAAGTGTTACACGACGGTTCTACCACGTTGGTTCTAAAGTGTAACACGACGGTTCTACCACGTTGGTTCTAAAGTGTAACACGACGGTTCTACCACGTTGGTTCTAAAGTGTAGCACGACGGTTCTACCACGTTGGTTCTAAAGTAACACAACGGTTCTACCACGTTGGTTCTAAAGTGTTACACGACGGTTCTACCACGTTGGTTCTAAAGTGTAGCACGACGGTTCTACCACGTTGGTTCTAAAGTGTAGCACGACGGTTCTACCACGTTGGTTCTAAAGTGTTACACGACGGTTCTACCACGTTGGTTCTAAAGTGTAACACGACGGTTCTACCACGTTGGTTCTAAAGTGTAACACGACGGTTCTACCATGTTGGTTCTAAAGTGTAGCACGACGGTTCTACCACGTTGGTTCTAAAGTGTTACACGACGGTTCTACCACGTTGGTTCTAAAGTGTAACACGACGGTTCTACCACGTTGGTTCTAAAGTGTTACACGACGGTTCTACCACGTTGGTTCTAAAGTAACACGACTGTTCTACCACGTTGGTTCTAAAGTGTTACACGACGGTTCTACCACGTTGGTTCTAAAGTGTAACACGACGGTTCTACCACGTTGGTTCTAAAGTGTAACACGACGGTTCTACCACGTTGGTTCTAAAGTGTAGCACGACGGTTCTACCACGTTGGTTCTAAAGTAACACGACGGTTCTACCACGTTGGTTCTAAAGTGTAGCACGACGGTTCTACCACGTTGGTTCTAAAGTGTTACACGACGGTTCTACCACGTTGGTTCTAAAGTGTAGCACGACGGTTCTACCACGTTGGTTCTAAAGTGTAACACGACGGTTCTACCACGTTGGTTCTAAAGTGTATCACGACGGTTCTACCACGTTGGTTCTAAAGTGTAACACGACGGTTCTACCACGTTGGTTCTAAAGTGTAGCACGACGGTTCTACCACGTTGGTTCTAAAGTAACACGACGGTTCTACCACGTTGGTTCTAAAGTGTAGCACGACGGTTCTACCACGTTGGTTCTAAAGTGTAACACGACGGTTCTACCACGTTGGTTCTAAAGTGTAGCACGACGGTTCTACCACGTTGGTTCTAAAGTAACACGACGGTTCTACCACGTTGGTTCTAAAGTGTTACACGACGGTTCTACCACGTTGGTTCTAAAGTGTAGCACGACGGTTCTACCACGTTGGTTCTAAAGTGTTACACGACGGTTCTACCACGTTGGTTCTAAAGTGTAACACGACGGTTCTACCACGTTGGTTCTAAAGTGCATCACGACGGTTCTACCACGTTGGTTCTAAAGTGTTACACGACGGTTCTACCACGTTGGTTCTAAAGTGTAGCACGACGGTTCTACCACGTTGGTTCTAAAGTGTAACACGACGGTTCTACCACGTTGGTTCTAAAGTGTATCACGACGGTTCTACCATGTTGGTTCTAAAGTGTAACACGACGGTTCTACCACGTTGGTTCTAAAGTGTAGCACGACGGTTCTACCACGTTGGTTCTAAAGTAACACGACGGTTCTACCACGTTGGTTCTAAAGTGTAGCACGACGGTTCTACCACGTTGGTTCTAAAGTGTAACATGACGGTTCTACCACGTTGGTTCTAAAGTGTTACATGACGGTTCTACCATGTTGGTTCTAAAGTGTAGCACGACGGTTCTACCACGTTGGTTCTAAAGTGTAACATGACGGTCCTACCACGTTGGTTCTAAAGTGTTACATGACGGTTCTACCACGTTGGTTCTAAAGTGTTACACGACGGTTCTACCACGTTGGTTCTAAAGTGTTACACGACGGTTCTACCACGTTGGTTCTAAAGTCTTACACGACGGTTCTACCATGTTGGTTCTAAAGTGTAACAGGACGGTTCTACCACGTTGGTTCTAAAGTGTAACATGACGGTTCTACCACGTTGGTTCTAAAGTGTTACACAACAGTTCTACCATGTTGGTTCTAAAGTGTAACATGACGGTTCTACCACGTTGGTTCTAAAGTGTTACACGACGGTTCTACCACGTTGGTTCTAAAGTCTTACACGACGGTTCTATCATGTTGGTTCTAAAGTGTAACATGACGGTTCTACCATGTTAGTTCTAAAGTGTAACATGACGGTTCTACCACGTTGGTTCTAAAGTGTTACACGCCGGTTCTACCATGTTGGTTCTAAAGTGTAACATGACGGTTCTACCACGTTGGTTCTAAAGTGTTACACGACGGTTCTACCATGTTGGTTCTAAAGTGTAACATGACGGTTCTACCACGTTGGTTCTAAAGTGTTACACGACGGTTCTACCATGTTGGTTCTAAAGTGTACCACGACGGTTCTACCACGTTGGTTCTAAAGTGTACCGCGACGGTTCTACCACGTTGGTTCTAAAGTGTAGCTCGACGGTTCTACCACGTTGGTTCTAAAGTGTAGCACGACGGTTCTACCACGATGGTTCTAAAGTGTAGCACGACGGTTCTACCACGATGGTTCTAAAGTGTTACATGACGGTTCTACCACGTTGGTTCTAAAGTGTAACACGACGGTTCTACCACGTTGGTTCTAAAGTGTAGCACGACGGTTCTACCACGTTGGTTCTAAAGTGTAGCACGACGGTTCTACCACGTTGGTTCTAAAGTGTATCACGACGGTTCTACCACGTTGGTTCTAAAGTGTAGCACGACGGTTCTACCACGTTGGTTCTAAAGTGTTACACGACGGTTCTACCACGTTGGTTCTAAAGTGTAGCACGACGGTTCTACCACGTTGGTTCTAAAGTGTAGCACGACGGTTCTACCACGTTGGTTCTAAAGTGTAACACGACGGTTCTACCACGTTGGTTCTAAAGTGTATCACGACGGTTCTACCACGTTGGTTCTAAAGTGTAACACGACGGTTCTACCACGTTGGTTCTAAAGTGTAGCACGACGGTTCTACCACGTTGGTTCTAAAGTAACACGACGGTTCTACCACGTTGGTTCTAAAGTGTAGCACGACGGTTCTACCACGTTGGTTCTAAAGTGTAACACGACGGTTCTACCACGTTGGTTCTAAAGTGTAGCACGACGGTTCTACCACGTTGGTTCTAAAGTAACACGACGGTTCTACCACGTTGGTTCTAAAGTGTTACACGACGGTTCTACCACGTTGGTTCTAAAGTGTAGCACGACGGTTCTACCACGTTGGTTCTAAAGTGTTACACGACGGTTCTACCACGTTGGTTCTAAAGTGTAACATGACGGTTCTACCACGTTGGTTCTAAAGTGTAGCATGACGGTTCTACCATGTTGGTTCTAAAGTGTAGCACGACGGTTCTACCACGTTGGTTCTAAAGTGTAACATGACGGTTCTACCACGTTGGTTCTAAAGTGTTACATGACGGTTCTACCATGTTGGTTCTAAAGTGTAGCACGACGGTTCTACCACGTTGGTTCTAAAATGTAACATGACGGTCCTACCACGTTGGTTCTAAAGTGTTACATGACGGTTCTACCACGTTGGTTCTAAAGTGTTACACGACGGTTCTACCACGTTGGTTCTAAAGTGTTACATGACGGTTCTACCACGTTGGTTCTAAAGTCTTACACGACGGTTCTACCATGTTGGTTCTAAAGTGTAACATGACGGTTCTACCACGTTGGTTCTAAAGTGTAACATGACGGTTCTACCACGTTGGTTCTAAAGTGTAACATGACGGTTCTACCACGTTGGTTCTAAAGTGTTACACAACAGTTCTACCATGTTGGTTCTAAAGTGTAACATGACGGTTCTACCACGTTGGTTCTAAAGTGTTACACGACGGTTCTACCACATTGGTTCTACCATGCAGATTTCTAACTGAAGCTCTCTGTTCTAGATCGCAGCATTTTTCTTTTCCTTTCATCTGAACTGTTCCAAACAGAACACTTGATCAGAACGTTACATCTAAATCTCTGCTGCAAAGGATTGTGGGTCAGAAGGACCAGTACAGCAGGACTTCCCATTTCTATGGGACTTCCTGGTCACATGTCTGACCTGCAGTGTTACTATGGAAACAGCGGATGGGTGTTAAACTCACCATCTTCCCTCCTGTCGCCCGCATGTGGTGTCTCTCAGCCAACCACTGCTTGTCCTTCGCATCTGCTGCATACTGACACACACACACAGAGGAAGTTGTTTAGTGCAGCAGACATTCAGGTGCATCGGTCTGTTTCTTGTTACCTGTCAGTGGGAGGGGTTAAGGAGGAGGTTTACCTTAAACAAGTCAGCGTGTTTGATGTAGATCCGTCCTCTGGTCCCGCCCATCCCCAGCGCCCTGCAGTGACATCACAGCATCATATGATCACTGGTCATGCTGTTTACACCATATTTCCATTTTGTTTACACACTATTTGTATTATGTCCAAGTTTATAACATAATTACACCTTATAGACACTTTAGCATGTTCACATGTTTTGTTGTTGTTCACAGAGTGTATATAATGTTTGTGTGTTGTTTACATTTTTACATCTTGTCTACATGTTTTTATGTTGTTTAAATGCTGTTTACATGTTTATATGTTGTTTACATGTTTATGTATTTTTGTTGTTTACATGCTTTTTAAGTGTTGTTTACATGTTGTTTATATGTTGCTTATGTGTTGTTTACATGTTGTTTTCATGTTGTTTAAATGCTGTTTACATGTTTATGTTGTTTACATGTTGTTTATGTATTTGTGTTGTTTACATGTTTTTTACTTGTTTACATTTTGTGTCATTTACATGTTGTTTACGTGTTGTTTACATATTTACATTGTTTACATTTTTTGTGTTGTTTACGTGTTGTGTACATGTTTACATTTTTGTGTTTAGATGTTTACATTTTTATGTTGTTTACATTTTTGTGTTGTTCACATGGTGCTTACGTGTTGTTTACATTTTTATGTTGTTTACATGTTGTGTACATGTTTGTGTTGTTTATATGTTGTTTATGTGTTGTTTACGAGTTTACATTTTTACATGTTGTTTAAATGCTGTTTACGTGTTGCTTACATGTTGTTTACATGATATTTACGTGTTGTTCATATGTTGCTGACTTACTTGTTGGCTCTGGAGCCCAGAACAAACGTGCTGCTGTCACTCAATCTGGACGGATCCCACTGAAACACAAACACAGCGCCCCCATCAGGTCACAGTGTGAACTACAACAGCGCCCCCATCAGCAGTTTCAGGTAGGTAACACCTGTCAGTGTAAAGTCCTCCTATAACAGACTCACCTTTGGCCCCTCCTTCTTGATTGGATCAGACTTGGGCTTCACTCTGAGGACAGAAACACAGTCATGAGGTGTGATGTTCGACCTGGACACTGATGATGTCATCACCTGTCAGGTACTCACTGAGAGGAGAAGCTCAGCGTCCTATCAGAAGAGACGACGGCACCTGGACGACTTTTCCTCTGCTGAGAGAAAATGATCAGAATCACTGGATCAATACCATCATCTTCAATCGTTACCTCCACCTGTCACCACCACCTGTCAGCTCAGATGTCTCAGTACCTTCTTTGGGAGGGGAGATCCTCTATGACCGCAGTCTTCATCAGCAACTCTGGGCCTCTGACAGAACACAGAACCAGGTGAGATCCAGGTGTCTCCTCTGTTCTGATTGGTCAGTGTGAGAGCTCCTACCTTGATGGTGACCTCTGGCCCAGCCCTCTTCGCCTCCCCTTCTGGAAAAAGCTGCTTGGCCTGGTGATGACATCACAGGATACCATGGTTACCACATAGGTGAGTACAGACGGTCACATGAGCAGTGGTCTAACAACAGGAAGAGATCTCACATGTTCCAGAACGTTCCTGCAGGCCTCTCTGATCAGCTGATCGGTCTGAATGTCCTCTCCAACGTTCTCCTTCACGTTCTCAGCCGCTTTCTCAAAGAACTGCAACACAAACACACAAGCTGATCACACCTGTCCACACCTGTCCACACCTGTCCAGTGTGCTGTCTGACCTTGTGGTACTTCCTGAACACGGCCATGATGTCGTTGTTGAAGTTCGGCTGAAGCACCGCCCTCAGCAGGTCCATGGACACCTGAGGATCCGTGTAGCTGCACACAAGTAAGAACACCATCATTCACCTGAGACCAGCACCTGAGGGCCTCATAACAGGTTAAAGAAACGTTTTTGATCCTCACTGGGGGATTTACAGGTACAGGTGAGGCAATACAGGATATACTGAACAACAGAGCTAAAAATAAAGATATTAAGAGAGTCTGTTCACCTTCACAGGTACAGGTATGACATGATAAACAGGTACAGGTATGACATGATAAACAGGTACAGGTGTGACATGACAAACAGGTACAGGTGTGACATGATGAACAGGTACAGGTGTGACATGATGAACAGGTACAGGTGTGACATGATGAACAGGTACAGGTATGACATGATGAACAGGTACAGGTGTGACATGATGAACAGGTACAGGTGTGACATGATAAACAGGTACAGGTGTGACATGATGAACAGGTACAGGTGTGACATGATGAACAGGTACAGGTGTGACATGATGAACAGGTACAGGTGTGACATGATGAACAGGTACAGGTGTGACATGATGAACAGGTACAGGTGTGACATGATGAACAGGTACAGGTGTGATAATGTTCTCAGCACTGAGCTGCGTTTCTGTTGTATTGAAATTTCATGTTAATAAAATTCCTACTGAATAAAAATCAATTACATCATCAACAAGTCCTGCTCTGATTGGCTCTTCCTGCATTATCATCAGCTTCAGGATAAACCAGGCTGGACTCCAGTAGTACTAATCAGAACTCTGAGAACCTGATAGAACCCTGTGGAATCTAGTGGAACCCAGTAGAACCTGACAGAACCCGACAGAACCTGATAGAGCCCGATAGAACCCGGAAGAACCTGATTGAACCCGGTAGAACCTGACAGAACCCAGAAGAACCTGATCAAACCTGATCGAACCCGACAGAACCTGATAGAGCCCGATAAAACCCGGTAGAACCCAACAGAACCTGATAGAACCCAATAGAACCCAATACTGACCTGACTGTCATGTGTGAACGTCGTCCCCGTCTGTGAATCTGTCGGTGTTTGATCATCAGGTTCCACGGCTTCTACAGACAGACAGAGGTATCGATCAGCATTATTGATCCGTTATTGAACCAACTGGTCCGTTACTGGACTTACTGATCTTTTACCGGACTTATTATCGATCAGCATTTAACAGCAGTTAAACTGATCTGAGGTCTGAACTTCCAGGATCTCCAGGTTTGGTTT
Organism: Acanthochromis polyacanthus; assembly: GCF_021347895.1. NCBI lineage: Eukaryota > Metazoa > Chordata > Actinopteri > Pomacentridae > Acanthochromis > Acanthochromis polyacanthus. The sequence continues at coordinate 561,837 of NC_067117.1, read as the reverse complement.
CAGATGGTTCTTCTGAGATCCGTCACACAGAACTTTACGTCTGTGCTCAGAGTCTGTAATGTCATATTTATTAATAAATAATAATTATCCTTCTATAAATTATATTATACTGATGGTTTTATGGTGTCTTGAGCAGGAGAAAAACTGCGTTCTAGATTCAAACTGGTCATTTAAAGGTGTTGAACAGGTGAGAACACCTGGACGGTTTAATTGATAACTGAAAATGATCATTTCCTGATGATCGATTCCATAAAAGCAGCTTCATCACTGCTCTAATTCTGTTTCACGGCGTTTGTTTTGGAATCCTGTAGCTCAGATTAATATAATATAATATAATATAATATAATATAATATAATATAATATAATATAATATAATATAATATAATATAGGGGAAGCTAACTCGTTAGCCGCCGTTAGCTCCTCACCGGGCTGTGCTCCGGTGGTTCTGGTCCGTCCTGCTCCAGCCAGTCCCGTCCTCCCTCACTGCGGTGGGCTCCCATAGTGAAACAGTCTGATCCGGTCCAAACGGTTCTGATCAGGTCCGGTCCGGTGCGACGAAGCTAACTAGTCTACAGGCGGATACAGCTAACAGCAACAAAAGCAGCTGCTCTTCTTCTCCTGCTGCTGTTCAGACAGAGCGCCGCGCCGCGCCGCGCTGCTGCCCCCTCAGGCCTCCGGAGGAACTGCACCAACTCATTGATTGTAACGGTTTGTGACGGTGAAGATCTGCTGCGGAACGATTCAGACCGTTTCTATCAAAGCGGATTCACACTTTTGGTATTTTCCATCATCTGCAGCAGCTCCAGAACACAGTGACCCAGTCAGAGCAGGTTCTACCTGGAAGGTTCTTGTTGTTTTGGGTGTCAGATATTTAACCATCCTGCTGATCTGGGACCAGAGGAGGTTCTAGCATCAATCACACCATGTAGGAGCACCAAACCCAACCCGTCAGCAAGTCTGCCTTTAACCTGAAGAAAGTCTGACTTCTCAGGTTTAATCTGTGTCTGACTGAAGTCCTTTAGATCAATTATTCTGTCCTGATGAATGTGTTACTGTCATTTCTTTCAGTCTGGAAGATAAATATTCCGTATTATTAATGTGGAGAGTGAAATCTAGTGTTTATTATTTGGTTGTAATTATTTTGAATGTGTAGTTCAACCTGAATAATTAAAAATAACTGATTTATTCATATCCAGATACTATTATTACTACTGCACATGAAAACTGGTTCTCAGACATTTTACCTGCTAAAATAAAGGTCAGATAAACGTATAAAAACACTATTAAACTTATAGAAATCAGTTCTGAGGCTTAGTCTTTCTGTAAACCATCAGACTGACTCAGAGAACCACGGTTCTGTTAACCAGCTGAGAACACTTACATATATAAACACAGATTCACAGTGGAACTTCTGATGTCACGTTTTCAACATTTATGGGAAATTTTTTAAAAATTTTTGGTGGGAAAAAAGAAACGCTGAAAATGTTTAGGAACATTCACATCAAAATCAACCAAAATCCAGCGAATTTCACTGGATTTTGGATGATTTTGATGTGAATGTTCTTAAAGAAAATAGATTTACTGATATACATGGAATCACTTTAGATATTTGTAGGATTTTTTGGAAGATTTTTGCACATTTTTCTTAAATATTTACAAGAATTTTCTTGCCAAATTTGGGGGATTTTTTAAAAATAAAACTTTTAGGAAAACTTTTAAGGAATTATTGGAGTTTTCTTCCTGAACATTTTGCAAATTTTCAGAAATCTGGGGAATTCATTTGTTGAATTTTTGATTTTTTTTCTCAGATAATGAAACACTATTTTTTAGTTGCCATAAATGAAGACAGCAGGAGGGTTAAACTTACTGTTCTCAGTGTTTCTGGTTCTCTTCCATCTAACCAGGATGTTTTTACCTCCAGTAGAGGTGATGGAACTCATGTGTTTGGTGAAGCGCTTCATTTCCGGTTCAGCTCCATGTGAGTGAAGCAGAAGGACGACAGGAACTGGTTTGACTGGGCTGGATATACTTTTACTGGGAGAGAAGCTGCATTTTGTCCGCAGGCAGGACGAAGGACAGACTATTTACATTCTGCAGCTCAGAGGACCCCACTCCCTGTTTCAGCTCTGAAGCTCAGCGAGCAAACATCAAGAAGACAAAAAAGGGAGATAAACCTGGAGATCTTTAAGAAACACTTCATCTGAATCAAACCCAGAACGTTCTGTGGATACAAGGTGGAACAGAAAGTTCAGAGTCGGTTCCTCTGAGTTCTACTGAAACGTTTCTCTTCATCAAAGTCCAGTTGAAGCTCTTCTGTTTGGATCAGTTCAGTGGAAGATCTCAGATGTTCCAGGACTTCAGGAGCAGCTCTGAGGTGAAATCAGTCTGAATTTTATGAGCAGGAAACTTTGTGTTGTTGGCTTTATGACAGAAAACTAACAAAACGATGGCAGATCAGGTGTTAGAACAGTTCCACAACAGAGACTACACAGACCCGATAAAAACAACGGAACTTCTCCAGTTTGTCTTCTTCCTGTGGCTCGGTACTAAACAGAGGAACAGTCCTACATTAGCTTAGCTTAGCACAAACACTGGGAGCAGGGGGAAACTACTAGCGCTGCTCCAGAAATCCAAAATGTGTGACTGCTCCTTTAAACACTGAACCAGGTGAAGGGAACCAGTGGAAGAACATGAGGGAACCATGAGGGAACATGTGGGTGATTGATCAGGAGAACATCGCTTAGAGTCCAAACAGTTCATGCACCAGGAAAATAAAAGACAAAAGCAGAGCCAAGGACGAAGTGAGGACTAGCGGAGGAGAATCCAGCTGAGTTCTACACACAGATAAAGATCTTCTGAATAACACTTTGGTTTAGTTGGAAACAAACTAGAAGGCTGTAAATACACAGACGTCTCTTTAAAAACGTTAAATTAATCAAATAAAAAACTGTTTTCAATCAGTATAACAACAAAATAATATGAACAGACTCCAGATCAGATCCACTGTACACTATCTACACAGAGGGCCCACAGCCAATCACAATGCTGGGTTACAAAGGAGGAGGAGCCATAGCCTCCATTTATGTTCCGATGAAAAACACAATAAAACCAGTTTTATCTGAAGAAATCTGAATATTTACACGAGAAACATGAACATACAACAGTTCACTAATTCCATAAAAACACACGAGAAAAAATGAGAAACACAAAATAATAAAGTCCTTAAAGAAAAAAGAAAAGAGTCAAATGAGTTTTAGTGAAATTTAGAGAAGCTATCATGTGTAACATTTAATGAAAACAGACGATGATTGAAAAACTGAATACTTCAAGAGGAGGTTGAAATATTAGTTTACAAACCGACCAACACATCGTATGAGGACAGAAGATAATTTAGAAACATGTCGTCACACGTTTGTCCAGCAGGGCGGCTCCACTGTTTACAGCACTGTGCAGCACATGTAGCAGAGCAGACAGCGGTGTGGAGTCCATGGTTAGAAAGGAGAACAACATATTCTATCTGGGTGAACAGATAAAATAACAGATCTGAATATTTTACTCCCTAAGATTCAGTATCTGCCCAAAAACCCAGAATCTGTTTACAAAAGAATCCGAAAACCTGAAAATAAAGACGGAAAATGTGAGACGAACTAAGAAAAAAATGACTAAATGTTGTAAACAAGTGAACTTTAAATGAAACACAAACTGCTGATTAAAGAACTCGAACACCTGTGGCTCCGCCCCCCCTGCGGCGGTGACTCCGCCCCTCTGAGGAGTCCATCCTCCTCACCAATCTCAACCAGACTCCCAGTTCATCTGCCTCGTCCCCAGAGAAGATGCTGAATGATCTCTTTCCCACAATCCACCAGGGCAGGGCCGTCAGAGGAGGCGGGGCCAAAAACGGGACGCCGCTCAAGTCCAATAGAAACGATAGCTGCCTTGTCAACCAATCACCGAGCCCTGTCGATGTGGGGACCAATCAGAGGACATCCAGTGGCCCCGTCACACATGACATCACAGGTGAGTGAAAAGGTTTTTATTGGAGGAGCTCCGATGTGTCGCTGACTAACGCCCTCCGATTGGCTTCAACCACACCTGAATCAGCTGCAGAGTTTCAACCAATCAGATCGTGTGTAGTAAGCGGGGACGAACCAGACTGGGGGACACAGCGTGAGCCAATCAGACAACAGGATCAATCAGGCCCCACCCCTGCTGGCAGTGGCAGAAGGGCATTGTGGGTATGAGCTGAGGGTGCTACAGGTGCTGGTGAGGGACAATCTGAAGGGACAAAACGACAGCCAGGGGACAAAGGGGGCGTGGCCACCACAAACCCCACCCCCTCTACACAGCAGCCATCTTGTCTCGAGGACTGCTACTGCTGCTGCTGCCACCGCTGCTGCTGTTATTGTTGTTGTTGTCATGGCCACCAGGTGACGCCACAGCGCTCTGCGTCCTATCAGAGGCCTTGGGGGCGGAGTCTCTGTCTCCAGGTACAATGTGGGCTGGGCCAGGTGAGGACAGAGAGGAGGTGCGGGGCAGGGAGGGGCGGTACGCCGCCGTCAGCTCGGCCAGACGCTCCGGAGTCGGAGCCCACTTTGAAAAACCGGCGTCGTTTGGAGGAAGAGTACTGCAGTACCGTGTACCGCCCGGTAGTACATCTCATCCCTGGAAGTACACAGAGGAGTATCAGCAGACAGCAGAGGACTACAGTATGACAGTAAAAGTACAGTCAGACATCCAGCAGTGCTGCGGTACCTCTTGCAGATGTGCTGGCTGCCTGAGCGGTACTCGTGTTCGTAGGCCGGAACGCTCAGCTGGTGGCGCAGGAACCGGCTGCCCTCCATCCGGGTCAGAGCCGGCGTCACCGGGTCACGCCACTCTGGGACGAAGACGATGAAGGACAGAGGCTCCGAGGACTGGTCCAAGAGGTCCTGACAGAGAGGAGACAGAGTAAGGAAGTAGGACCCTACAGAACCACAGAACCAGTATAGAACCACCACAGAACCAGTATAGAACCAGTATAGAACCACCACAGAGTACTGACCTCGAAGTGCGTCACCATGGCGTCCATCAGCTCCTCACAGAACGGAGGATTGGCTTCAAAGGAGCCGCTGACAGGACAGAAAGACAGGAAGGGCCTGGAAACACAGTTGTACTGGTTATACTAGGACACTGCAGTACTACACAGCAGTACACAGGAGCAGCAGCCTCACCCTCTGGATCCGAAGAAGCCGTCGATGTCGGGGAAGGCGGAGCAGAACTGTTTGTAGTAGCAGTTGAGCGGCGAGGCGAAACACTCGAAGGAAACACCAAACTGTCGGTTCAGCGCCTCGAACACGGACACCGGCAGCGCCCCCTGCAGGCCCGTCCCCTCATTGGCACCGCTGCCAAACATCACCTGGACACAGACACACCTGGTTAATGCTGAGTGGTTGCCATGGTGACAGCAGCTGGAAGATAATTAGCTAACACAGTCAGCTGACCTGGTATCTCTTCAGGAGGCACCAAACTCTGGACAGGAACTTCTCAAAGCGAGGGTCGTCTATACAGCTGTACCTGTACAGCAGCTCCTGGACAGGTAGGACAGGTGAGACAAGTAGGACAGGTGAGACAAGTAGGACAGGTGAGACAAGTAGGACAGGTGAGACAGGTGGACATGTCAGTACTGCAGTCAGGTTGTTGTACCTGACTGGTAGTACTGTGTTAATACAGTAGCCGTAGTACTGCATCAAGGTAGCAGTAGTACTGCATCAAGGTAGCAGTAGTACTGCATTAAGTAGTAGTAGTACTGCATTAAGGTAGTAGTACTGCATCAAGGTAGCAGTAGTACTGCATTAAGTAGTAGTAGTACTGCATTAAGTAGTAGTAGTACTGCATCAAGGTAGCAGTAGTACTGCATTAAGGTAGTAGTACTGCATCAAGGTAGCAGTAGTACTGCATCAAGGTAGCAGTAGTACTGCATTAAGTAGTAGTAGTACTGCATCAAGGTAGCAGTAGTACTGCATCAAGGTAGCAGTAGTACTGCATTAAGTAGTAGTAGTACTGCATTAAGTAGTAGTAGTACTGCATCAAGGTAGCAGTAGTACTGCATTAAGTAGTAGCAGTAGTACTGCGTTTAGTAGCAGTAGTACTGCGTTTAGTAGCAGTAGTAGTACTGCCAGGTACGACCAGCTTGCTGAAGTGTCCTCTGTTGACTTTGACCATCTCCCCTCTGAAGCGCAGACAGGCCACGTCGTTCTCAAAGTGCAGCTCCACTCGGGGCAGCGGTGGAGACGGGACGGACAGACGGACCGGTAGCAGTACACCAGACGGGACTGGGCGGCGACGCACACGCCTCTAACACGCCAAACACACAGAGGAGTGACATCAGACAAACAGGACTCAAGTGTTACCTGTAGGTGGTAGGTGTGTGGTTACCTTAGGTGTAGGTGTGTGTTGTTACCTGTGGGGGTAGGTGTGTGTGTTACCTGTGGGTGGTAGGTGTGTGGTTTACCTGTGGGGGTAGTGTGTTGTTTTACCTGTAGTGGTAGGTGTGTGTGTTTACCTGTAGTGGGTAGGTGTGTGTGTTTACCTGTAGGTGGGGTGTGTGTTTACCTGTGGGGTGGTAGGTGTGTGTGTTTTACCTGTGGGTGGTAGTGTGTGTTTACCTGTGGTGGTAGGTTGTTGTTTACCTGTAGGTGGTAGGTGTGTGTGTTTACCTGTAGGTGGTAGGTGGGTGTGTTACCATGTAGGTGTAGATGTGTGGTGTTACCTGTAGTGGTAGGTGTGTGTTTACCTGTAGGTGTAGGTGTGTGTTTACCTGTAGGTGGTAGGTGTGTGTGTTTACCTGTAGGTGGTAGATGTGTGTGTTTACCTGTAGGTGGTAGGTGTGTGTTTACCTGTAGGTGGTAGGTGTGTGTTTACCTGTAGGTGGTAGGTGTGTGTTTACCTGTAGGTGGTAGGTGTGTGTGTTTACCTGTGGGTGGTAGGTGTGTGTGTTTACCTGTGGGTGGTAGGTGTGTGTTTACCTGTGGGTGGTAGGTGTGTGTGTTTACCTGTGGGTGGTAGGTGTGTGTGTTTACCTGTGGGTGGTAGGTGTGTGTGTTTACCTGTGGGTGGTAGGTGTGTGTGTTTACCTGTAGGTGGTAGGTGTGTGTGTTTACCTGTAGGTGGTAGGTGTGTGTGTTTACCTGTGGGTGGTAGGTGTGTGTGTTTACCTGTGGGTGGTAGGTGTGTGTGTTTACCTGGGGTGGTAGGGTGTGTGTTTACCTGTAGGTGGTAGGTGTGTGTGTTTACCTGTGGGTGGTAGGTGTGTGTGTTTACCTGTGGGTGGTAGGTGTGTGGTTTTACCTGTGGGTGGTAGGTGTGTGTGTTTACCTGTAGTGGTAGGTGTGTGTGTTTAACCTGTGGGTGGTAGGTGTGTGTGTTTACCTGTGGGTGGTAGGTGTGTGGTGTTTACCTGTGGGTGGGTAGGTGTGTGTTACCCTGTGGGTGGTAGTGTGTGTGTTTACCTGTAGGTGGTAAGGTGTGTGTGTTTACCTGTAGGTGGTAGGTGTGTGTGTTTACCTGTAGGTGGTAGGTGTGTGTGTTACCTGTGGGTGGTAGTGTGTGTGTTTACCTGTGGGTGGTAGGTGTGTGTGTTTACCTGTGGGTGGTAGTGTGTGTTGTTTACCTGTAGGTGGTAGGTGTGTGTGTTACCTGTAGGGTGGTAGATGTGTGTCGTTTACCTGTAGGTGGTAGGTGTGTGTTACCTGTAGGTGGTAGGTGTGTGTTTACCTGTAGGGTAGGTAAGGGTGTGTGTGTTTACCTGTAGGTGGTAGATGTGTGTGTTACCTGTAGGTGGTAGGTGTGTGTTTACCTGTAGGTGGTTAGGTGTGTGTTTACCTGTAGGTGGTAGGTGTGTGTTTACCTGTAGGTGGTAGGTGTGTGTTTACCTGTAGGTGGTAGGTGTGTGTGTTTACCTGTGGGTGGTAGGTGTGTGTGTTTTACCTGTGGGTGGTAGGTGTGTGTGGTTTACCTGTGGGTGGTAGGTGTGTGTGTTTACCTGTGGGTGGTAGGTGTGTGTGGTTTACCTGTAGGTGGTAGGTGTGTGTTTACCTGTGGGTGGTAGGTGTGTGTGTTTACCTGTGGGTGGTAGGTGTGTGTGTTTACCTGTGGGTGGTAGGTGTGTGTGTTTACCTGTGGGTGGTAGGTGTGTGTGTTTACCTGTAGGTGGTAGGTGTGTGTTTACCTGTAGGTGGTAAGGTGTGGTTTACCTGTGGGTGGTAGGTGTGTGTTTACCTGTAGGTGGTAGGTGTGTGTGTTTACCTGTGGGTGGTAGGTGTGTGTGTTTACCTGTAGGTGGTAGGTGTGTGTTTACCTGTAGGTGGTAGGTGTGTGTTTCACCTGTAGGTGGTAGGTGTGTGTGTTTACCTGTAGGTGGTAGATGTGTGTGTTTACCTGTAGGTGGTAGGTGGGTGTTTACCTGTAGGTGTAGGTGTGTGTTTACCTGTAGGTGGTAGGTGTGTGTTTACCTGTAGGTGGTAGGTGTGTTGTGTTTTACCTGTGGGTGGTAGGTGTGTGTTTACCTGTAGGTGGTAGGTGTGTGTGTTTACCTGTGGGTGTAGGTGTGTGTGTTTTACCTGTGGGTGGTAGGTGTGTGTGTTTACCTGTGGGTGGTAGGTGTGTGTGTTTACCTGTGGGTGGTAGGTGTGTGTGTTTACCTGTGGGTGGTAGGTGTGTGTGTTTACCTGTGGGTGGTAGGTGTGTGTGTTTACCTGTGGGTGGTAGGTGTGTGTGTTTACCTGTGGGTGGTAGGTGTATCAGGTGTGTGTTTACCTGTGGTGGTAGGTGTGCCGTGTTTACCTGTGGGGTGGGTAGTGTGGTGTGTTTACCTGTAGGTGTAGGTGTGTGTGTTGTACTAGTGGGTGTAGGTGTGTGTTTACCTGTGGGTGGTAGGTGTGTGTTTACCTGTAGGTGGTAGGTGTGTGTGTTTACCTGTAGGTGGTAGGTGTGGTGTGTTTACCTGTGGGTGTAGGTGTGTGTTTACCTGTAGGTGGTAGGTGTGTTGTGTTACCTGTGGGTGGTAGGTGTGTGTGTTTACCTGTGGGTGGTAGGTGTGTGTTTACCTGTGGGTGGTAGGTGTGTGTTTACCTGTGGGTGGTAGGTGTGTGTTTACCTGTGGGTGGTAGGTGTGTGTTTACCTGTAGGTGGTAGGTGTGTGTTTACCTGTGGGTGGTAGGTGTGTGTGTTTACCTGTAGGTGGTAGGTGTGTGTGTTTACCTGTGGGTGGTAGGTGTGTGTGTTTACCTATAGGTGGTAGGTGTGTTGTGTTTACCTGTGGGTGGTAGGTGTGTGTGTTTACCTGTAGGTGGTAGGTGTGTGTGTTTACCTGTAGGTGGGTAGGTGTGTGTGTTTACCTGTAGGTGGTAGGTGTGTGTGTTTACATGTGGGTGGTAGGTGTGTGTGTTTACCTGTGGGTGGTAGGTGTGTGTGTTTACCTGTGGGTGGTAGGTGTGGTGTTTTACCTGTGGGTGGTAGGTGTGTGTGTTTACCTGTAGGTGGTAGGTGTGTGGTGTTTACCTGTGGGTGGTAGGTGTGTGTGTTACCTGTGGGGTGGTAAGGTGTGTGTGTTTTACCTGTGCCGGTGGTAGGTGTGTCCTGTTAACCTGTTGGGTGGTAGGTGTGTGTGTTTTACCCGTGGTGGTAGGTTGTGTAGTTTACCTGTGGGTGGTAAGGTGGTGTGTTTACCTGTAGGTGGGTGAGGTGTGTGTTTACCTGGAGGGGTAAGGGTACCTGTAGGTGGTAGTGTGTAGGTTGGTAAGGTGTGTGTTTAACATGTTAGGTGGTAGGTGTGTAGGTGGTAGGTGTGTGTTTACCTTAGGTTGGTAGGTGTGTGTTTACCTGTAAAGGTGGTAAGGTGTTGTGGTTTTACCTGTAAAGGTGGTAGGTGTGTGTTTACTGTAGTGGGTAGGTTGTGTGTTACCTGTAGGTGGTAGGCTGTGTGGTGGTTTAACCTGTAGGTGGTAGGTGTGTGGTGTTTTACCTGTGGGTGGTAAGGTTGTGTGTTTACCTGTGGGTGGTAGGTGTGTGTTTACACTGTAGGTGGTAGGTGTGTGTGGTTTTACCTGTGGGTGGATCCTGCAGCAGGCTCAGGTGCGTCTGTCTCAGGCGGCGGCTGTACTCTGCAGACAGCTGGTAGATCTTGGAGCAGATTCCCTCCACAGAGTCTTTGGCGACGGCGGCGACATGAGGTCCACACTGCTGCCTCAGGTGCTCCAGACGATCCTGTAGACACACAGCAGTCACACCTGAGCTGCTGCACGTCCTACACCTGTCTCTAAACACATGTCTAACAGCTGATCTCAGGGTTACCATGTAGTCCTCCTTGCTGGCGGAGTGATCTCTGCGCAGCCAGCTCATGGTGTCCTCAGCGTTCCACTTCACCACCTTCCTACTCTCCGGACTGGCGTTCCTGCAGGTCACATGACAGAGGTCAGCCGAACCGCTGGCTGCTGACCTCAGCAGAATGAAGCTCTGTGATTGATCAGCTGCCACCTACCTGGAGTCAATCATCTTTTTGGCAGCTTCAGCGTATTTAAACAGAAGCTTCCGGGCCTCCTCTTTGTACTTAATGCGAGACAACCTGGGACAAATCAATATATAATTGATATATAACCGATATATAATCATCAACATGTCATCAATTAAAAATCAACAAGTCATCAAATAATGAAATATAATTACTAAAATATTTAATTTCTAACAACTGATCAGTTTGAAGTCCCATTCTGACAGACAGACAGACAGACAGACAGACAGACAGACAGACAGACAGACAGACAGGTAGGTACCTGATGGGGATGTCGTTCATCACCTCTCTGAACATGGACGGGGAGATGACCGGCTCACAGTCGCTGGGCAGTAACGGGTCCTGACCTTTATCGATCACTTTCCTCTCCAGCAGCCAGCGGTTGAAGGACTCCCGAGGCGGATCAATACCTGCATAGGTGGACAAACAGTGAGACAAGTGTACAGACAGAGAACTCGTTAACATACAGTTTGCTGGCTGTCAGTATGGTTCAGGTACCCAGGTGAGTTCCAGGTTGAAACTCAGGTGAAGGACTGGTTTTCTACCTTCAGCAGCGAGTCATTAGAGGAGCAAAGTGCTACAGAGACTGTCCACGTGTCACTGTCCACACCTAGCTACAGGTGGCCCTGAAGGCTACAAGTGACAGCTACAGGTGACCCCGACGACTACCAGTGACTCTGAAGGCTACAGGTGACCCGACGGCTACAGGGGACCCCGACGGCTACAGGTGACCCCGACGGCTACAGGTGACCCCGACGGCTACAGGGGACCCCGACGGCTACAGGGGACCCCGACGGCTACAGGGGACCCCGACGGCTACAGGGGACCCCGACGGCTACAGGGGACCCCGACGGCTACAGGGGACCCCGACGGCTACAGGGGACCCCGACGGCTACAGGGGACCCCGACGGCTACAGGGGACCCCGACGGCTACAGGTGACCCCGACGGCTACAGGTGACCCCGACGGCTACAGGGGACCCCGACGGCTACAGGGGACCCCGACGGCTACAGGTGCTGTCGGCTACCTTCTCTCTGGTGGCACAGCTCGTGGTAGTGTTGCCTCAGCTTGGTGACCAACTGAGCTCTCTGCAGCTCGATCTCTGGGTGGGGAGGCAGGTGTGCTGCGGGGGCGTGTTCTCTGATCACGGCGTTGGTCTGGATGTCCAGGTCCCAGTAGATCCTGAAAACGACCACAAACATCTGATTAAACCTCCTGGAGGGCCCCCAGTAGGGAACAGGAGGGGGCGTGGCCTCAGCACTCACACTGCTGGTCTGTACGGCGCAGGGGCGGGGCTTGGAGTCGTGGGTGTGGCCGACTGGGCCTGTTTGTCATCAGGGGCGGAGCTCCAGGGTTTGACCCCGGGGGTGCTGGGAGAGATGGGCGTGGTGGGCTCCACCTGAAACAGCAACACACCTTCAGGATGAGTCATAAACTTCATCATCCAATCAAATCCACCAGGTGAGTCGACATCACATGAAATAGAACACGAGGCTAACAAACGGAACTGAAAGCAGAACGGGTCTAAATCCTCCAGAGGTCAGGAAGCATCATCAGGTGCAGCAGGTCAGTCAGTGGGTGTGTCCATCAGCCGGCACACACCTGAGAAACACCTGGCACCTGCTTGTTCAGCCATTACACCTGTGCAGCTGCAGCTTTAACGTTTACCTTCGTACGTTTGAAGCTGTTAGGCCCCGCCCCCTGTTCCTCAGAGCTCCTCCTCTTCCTCTGACCGTTACCAAGGTTACCGTCTCCGCCCTCTGCAGGAGCTGCATTCAGACCCAACGGATCAGACTGGAAACAATCACAATGAGAGATCAATAACTACAGACAGATCAACAACTACAGACAGATCAACAACTACACACAGATCAACAACTACACACAGATCAACAACTACAGACAGATCAACAACTACAGACAGATCAACAACTACACACTGATCAACAACTACAGACAGATCAACAACTACAGACAGATCAACAACTACAGACAGATCAACAACTACACACTGATCAACAACTACACACAGATCAACAACTACAGACAGATCAACAACTACAGACAGATCAACAACTACAGACAGATCAACAACTACACACTGATCAACAACTACACACTGATCAACAACTACACACTGATCAACAACTACAGACAGATCAACAACTACAGACAGATCAACAACTACACACAGATCAACAACTACACACTGATCAACAACTACACACAGATCAACAACTACACACAGATCAACAACTACAGACAGATCAACAACTACAGACAGATCAACAACTACAGACAGATCAACAACTACACACTGATCAACAACTACACACTGATCAACAACTACACACAGATCAACAACTACAGACAGATCAACAACTACACACTGATCAATAACTACACACTGATCAATAGCTACAGACAGATCAATAACTACAGACAGATCAATAACTACAGACTGATCAATAACTACAGACAGATCAATAACTACAGACAGATCAATAACTACACACTGATCAATAACTACACACTGATCAATAACTACAGACAGATCAATAACTACACACTGATCAACAACTACACACTGATCAACAACTACACACTGATCAATAACTACACACTGATCAATAACTACAGACAGATCAACAACTACACACTGATCAATAACTACACACAGATCAATAACTACAGACAGATCAATAACTACACACTGATCAACAACTACACACTGATCAACAACTACACACTGATCAATAACTACACACTGATCAATAACTACAGACAGATCAACAACTACACACTGATCAATAACTACACACAGATCAATAACTACAGACAGATCAATAACTACACACTGATCAATAACTACACACTGATCAATAACTACAGACAGATCAACAACTACACACTGATCAATAACTACACACTGATCAATAACTACACACTGATCAATAACTACAGACAGATCAATAACTACACACTGATCAATAACTACACACTGATCAATAACTACACACTGATCAATAACTACAGACAGATCAACAACTACACACTGATCAATAACTACACACAGATCAATAACTACACACAGATCAATAGCTACAGACAGATCAACAACTACACACAGATCAACAACTACACACTGATCAACAACTACACACTGATCAATAACTACACACTGATCAATAACTACACACTGATCAATAACTACACACAGATCAATAGCTACAGACAGATCAATAACTGTAGACTACATAGTTATTTGTTTCTTTATTGTTTGTTGGGGGAGGGACTCACGATGACATCATGCTGACCCAGCACTGGCACCTCCCACAGGCTCTGATTGGTGAATCTGTTGAAGTAGTAAGGCCGGTTCTCCCTCCGGGACCAGCACTTAGACCAGCCAGCCTGGACCAGCTCATCTACAGAGAGACAGGAGAGACAGGAGAGACAGAGACAGGTGAGACAGGAAAGAGAGACAGGAGGGAGAGAGAGACAAGTGAGAGAGAGACAGGTGAGAGAGAGACAGGAGAGAGAGAGAGAGAGAGAGAGAGACAGGTGAGACAGAGAGAGACAGACAGGTGAGGGACAGACGGGTTTACCAGGGAGCTCAGGTGTTTTGGTGGTGGTGGACGGAGAAAGGGGCGGTCCCTGAGAGGAGGCGGAGGCTGAGGGAGAGATCAGCATGGCCGCCTCCCCCTTCACCGATCCCTGGCTGTCATTGGACATCTCAGCTGCACATCAGAATGACATCGACCTGCCTGGACAGAAGAGACAGGTGACATCACCGTGACATCAAAACAGGTGCACTCAGGTGAAGATCACCTGTCAGAGTTGTACACGCTTATAAACATGTTTAAAGCAGGAACTTGAAGAACCCAGTTCTGATGTGGAACATGAACAGAACCAACTGATATTAATACTTAATGTTCATTTATAGACAATAACAATAATAAATACACGGATGTACTTTGATCATCTGGACCTGATGATTTATTAGTGGATCCACAGAAGATCAATGAGCAAATATTTTGATCATCAATAGTGTTTTAATGAATCAGACAGGATCAGGAGCTGATCGATCAGATTAATCACAGATTAATCGGTGTTAAAATCAACACCGTCCAGCTGCAGATGGACTCGAGTGTTGTATGCTCGGACAGGTCGGATTTCGGGTTCGGTTGTTCCGTTCGGTGGCTCCGGTTGACACGTGACGGATTGCTCGGTAACACCGGGCTGAGCTGTTGGTTTTGGCGGCAAACAGCGGCCTCACAGACAAATCTGATAACAGTGATCGATCAGCGGCTCGGTGTGTGTGTGTGTGTTGTGACAAACTGCCGCGCGCTGTCGATACATTTGATCTGTTTTCGTTCATACGCAGAAACGAGCGCCATGGTTACACGCATGCGCCTGGCAGGCTTTCCAAACAAACAAGGAGGGGGGAGGAGAGGGAGGAGGGAGAGGACAACAAAAGGCTGCGGCTGCTCCTCCGGTCCCCGGTTCTCCACACGGACACGGCGGCGGCCGGTACGGGTCCACGGCGGCACCAAACCGGCTCAGAGCGCCGAGAACGGGCACAGTGGCGGCGGCGCGCCGTTAATTCGGCCGTTAGCGGCCATTTGGTGCGGCCCGCTCGGCTGGCGCTCAGAGCCGCAGCTGCAGTTCAGGCGCCACTCGGCTCACAAGATGGCGGACACGCCCCTGCCACAGCGCTGCGCGCCCTCCGCAACATTTGTGGTCCGTTCCGCAAACCCCGCTGCCCCGCGGGCCTCCAACCGGGCTCAAACGGAGCCCGGAACCTTCCGCCGCATGTCGGTGTAGTCAGAGCGGACCTACGGGGCCGCCTGATCTTACCTTGACCGGGGAAGTGTCGGACAGCTGCAGGTTCTGCGCGCTTGTTTCGGGTCCTCCGCTCCGCTCCCTCCCCGCCTGCTCAGACATCTTTACAGGGACCCGGGCTCAGTCACTGCGCAGGCGCGGCGGCTGACCCGCTTCCTGTCCCGAGGTGTCTGGTTACCGCCGCCATGATGGGGAGGTCAAAGAGCCAAAATAAAACCGGAAATATGTCCCAAAAAACACGGAATACGTTGGAAACACTTTACATAGGTTTAAAATACATGAGATGTAGCAAAAAATACATGTAATACATCTGAAATCTAGAAAACGTGAATGGAGGCTGAAGTCAAAACATTGAAATAATCTGGAAAACAACAAATCTGATAAAAATACACTTTAAAAAAGCCTAAAGTACTTAAAGGCAATATTCTACTTAAATAATACTTAATTTTACTTAAGTAATACTTTTATAATACTTAATATACATGCAAAACACGTTGAAAGACCATCAAGAATCATTTTAAAATAAAAATGTTTTTTAAAAATTCATTTATTGTGGTAAAAATAAATCATGTCTGGAAAGCATGTCGACAGATCCTAAAATCCAAACACCCAAATAATCTAGAAAACACCTGCAGTATGTTAAAAAATAAACAAAATCTGTCAAACATTCATGAACAATATTTATAAATACACTATTTCTGGTATAAAAAACAAAATGAAAAAAACAGTTTGTTAAACAATACCTTGAATCTGTTAAAACTGCATAAAATATACTTAAAACATCTGAGGTCTGGGTAAACATGTAAACAGAAGCTAAAGTACAAACATACAAATAATCAAGAAAACACATAAAATCTGCTAACAAACATGCCAAAGGTGAATAACTGGTTAAAACATAACAACAAATAAACAAAAATAATCTGCATAAGAGTGTGCAACAGTTTAATTAGTAGGATTTGTCCCATTCATCGTGTTTCCTTGTGGATCTCTAACCCTCTCATTCTTCATATCTCCTGTCATTTAATCATTGTAGCACGCTGGTTTGCAGTTTGAGCATCCGTCACTGGGTGGCGCTGTGTGTGTTTGTGACTGTGGCGTGAACTATCAGATGAAGCTTATAGTGGAACGCATCTGAACTTTATTATGTGTTCCCAACATTAATCACAGAGAAGTTCATGTTCGTTTAACGTCTTCAGCGGTTAGAGTCAGGTCCACATTCAGTTTGATGAGAGACAGAAGAATCCTCCGGAGCTGTGAGTTCTTCTATTTCTGTGTTTCTTTCATCATGTTGGTCCTGAGCTCAGAGCTCAGAGGTCATGCTGCTTTCCTGCTCCAGCAGCAGGTCCACAGCTGCCTCCACGTCCTCCACCACATGACTCGGCTCCACTAGGTCCGGCTCCAGCGTCAGGTCTTTGTCACCATGAAACACCGTCTCTGAGACACCACTGTTCTGGTCGCCAGGCAACAGGGAGCGAGGGTTATAGACACCTGTGCACACCTGAGGAAAATCACAGTTAAAATGGCACGAGGCAGGCTTATCCATCCAAAAGAAGTGAGGGAGGCAGGCAACACTAAGGGCTTCATCTAAGCATCCTCACTGGACACTCTGTCCAGGATTTGAAGCAGCGATCCGTGGTGCCAGAGTCAAAGAGCTAACCACTGAGCTGTCCAGCTGCTAGGACAGGTAGAGGACCTGAGTTAGTCACAGAACATTCTGGTTTTCTGATCAGATATTTCTGACCCAGTCACTGTTGGCCTCGGACTTCCTTTCTGATTGTCTAAGTGTCTTGTGTTCTAATGAGAACAATTATATTCTATGGACACTAAGTATTGTAATTTATTATTACTGAGTTTCCGTCCAGCATTAAACATACGTACCAGAATAGAGCGACACTGAGCAGCACACACCACCTCCTCCTCTGCCATCGTCACCTGACTCCCTGTTCCCTGGGCAACCAGCTTGGCAGCGGTTGTCATGGCAGTGTGCTGCCGGACCAGGTAACGATTGTACAGGTTAGCACCATAGATGTCCGTCATGAGGTTGTCACTAGGCAACAAGAACGAGTCAGATTGGTCGCTGTTCCGGATTGTTTGGTTAGGCGGTGTTGCAGATTGTTTGGTTAGGCGGTGTTGCAGACTGTTTGGTTAGGCGGTGTTGCAGACTGTTTGGTTAGGCGGTGTTGCAGACTGTTTGGTTAGGCGGTGTTGCAGACTGTTTGGTTAGGCGGAGTTGCAGACTGTTTGGTTAGGCGGTGTTGCAGACTGTTTGGTTAGGCGGTGTTGCAGACTGTTTGGTTAGGCGGTGTTGCAGACTGTTTGGTTAGGCGGTGTTGCAGACTGTTTGGTTAGGCGGTGTTGCAGACTGTTTGGTTAGGCGGTGTTGCAGACTGTTTGGTTAGGCGGTGTTGCAGACTGTTTGGTTAGGCGGTGTTGCAGACTGTTTGGTTAGGCGGTGTTGCAGACTGTTTGGTTAGGCGGTGTTGCAGACTGTTTGGTTAGGCGGTGTTGCAGACTGTTTGGTTAGGCGGTGTTGCAG
This sequence comes from Acanthochromis polyacanthus, assembly GCF_021347895.1. Taxonomy (NCBI): domain Eukaryota; kingdom Metazoa; phylum Chordata; class Actinopteri; family Pomacentridae; genus Acanthochromis; species Acanthochromis polyacanthus. The sequence continues at coordinate 543,912 of NC_067117.1, read as the reverse complement.
ATTGTTTGGTTAGGCGGTGTTGCAGATTGTTTGGTTAGGCGGTGTTGCAGACTGTTTGGTTAGGCGGTGTTGCAGACTGTTTGGTTAGGCGGTGTTGCAGACTGTTTGGTTAGGCGGTGTTACAGACTGTTTGGTTAGGCGGTGTTGCAGACTGTTTGGTTAGGCGGTGTTGCAGATTGTTTGGTTAGGCGGTGTTGCAGACTGTTTGGTTAGGCGGTGTTGCAGACTGCTTGGTTAGGCGGAGTTGCAGACTGTTTGGTTAGGCGGTGTTGCAGACTGCTTGGTTAGGCGGTGTTGCAGATTGTTTGGTTAGGCGGTGTTGCAGACTGTTTGGTTAGGCGGTGTTGCAGACTGTTTGGTTAGGCGGTGTTGCAGACTGTTTGGTTAGGCGGTGTTGCAGATTGCTTGGTTAGGCGGTGTTGCAGATTGTTTGGTTAGGCGGTGTTGCAGACTGTTTGGTTAGGCGGTGTTGCAGATTGTTTGGTTAGATCGTATTTTGTTACCCGACAGCGTAGACAGTGGTCAGTTTGCGGTTGTGGTTCTGCTGTCGTAGCAGCTGCTCGGCATACTGATAGGTGAGCAGACTGGGTTTACCCAGCAGAGCCTCATAGCACAGCTCTCGGCCCGTCAGCTTCTTGTAGACTGACTCCAGACACAACAGGAACATCCCATGACCAAACCTACAACAACACAACAGGAAGTTACTATGACCAAACCTACAACAACACAACAGGAAGTTACCATCAGTGTTTCCCCTCCTATCTGACCGACGAGGCGGGCCGCCTCGCTGGTATAGGCCACCACCTCACTACAATTTTGCCGAAATTGCCGGCTCACTGGTCCGCGCCCAAAAAAAAAAAAAACGGAAAGCACCAAGCCACCGGAGCCGTCATTTTTGACTGCGGGTCCGCCGGCTGCTCTCCCCTGGTCTCCCCCGCTAGCTGGTCGGCTAACACCTGCCGCCCCCTCCCCCCCCCCGCCCCCCTTTGGCCCTTGCCTACACCCCACCGCCTCACAGCCATTTCAACCCAGGGGAAACACTGACCATGACCAAACCTACAACAACACAACAGGAAGTTACTATGATCAAACCCATAACACATTGAGGACATACCCCCTGCTTTCTGACTCATCTCCACCTGAAAGGAGGGGTTTGGTTGTTACCGTGGTGACGGCGCCTCAGCCATCCACAGCAGGTCCATGTTGCAGGCGAGAATGGGGAGCTGGTTCAACAGCTGGGTGTTGTGCACATTTCCAGGTCTCCCATTGGTCAGAAGCACGTCAATCAGCAACTGCAGGTTGGTCTCCCATTTGATTGGCTCCCCAAACAGGATGATTGCTATGACAACACAGGAATTATCAGCAGCTTCAGTCAGACGTTATTGATGCTGGGTGTGAGGATGCTGATAGAGAATCAGCTGTTTACATGGAAAATATGAATCATACATATAAGCTGAGGAATTAGAACAGAAATCCACACACATGGGTTGGTTGTGTGTACGTTATATAGAGGTTATGTGTTTGTTGTGTACAAGTTGTATGTAGGTAGTCTGTTTATAGTGTGTTCATCGTGGGTTTCTTGCATGTTGGTTGCATATTTGTGTGTTTTTGTCTGTGTGTTGGTATTATATAGGTTGTGTGTGTGTTGTGTATAGGTTGTGTATAGGTTGAGTACAGGTTGTGTTACCTTGTATCTGGGGCAGACTCTGTGCAGGGGATGACTGAAACAAACAGCATAAATATAATAAATAAATTCATCAGAAACTCATGAACATCAGCTTTAACTCACGACCAGTTTTATTGATTGATAGATGATTTATTGATGCCTTTGATCAGGTATCACAGGTGCAGTCCTAACAGGTATAGTATTACCAGGTACAGTAATCGCAGTACTCACAGGTGATGTGGGCTTCCTCTGGTGGTCGACCATGTCCAGTAGGGGGTGCTGTTGTGCGAGCTGCTCGATGCTCAGCACCTTCTGGAAACCCAAACTGACATCAGGTCAGGATCCAACTTTAACTGAACTCACTGTTGTGAACAAGAGTCCCTGCAGCTTTTAGTTCCATCAGGAGGAACTCACCTGAGACCTGAGTTCAAACTACACCATCATCACATTCAGGACATGTCCTTATCACTGCCTAAAACCAACCTAAAACCCATCTACAACTAGTCTACAACAGTCTATAACCAGCCTATGACCAGTCTACAACCAGTCTACAACCAGTCTACAACCAGTCTACAACCAGTCTATAACTAGTTTAAAACCAGTCTACAACCAGTCTATAACCAGTCTAAAGCCAGTCTACAGTCAGTCTAAAACCAGTCTATAACCAGTCCACAACCAGTCTATAACTAGTTTAAAACCAGTCTACAACCAGTCTAAAACCAGTCTATAACCAGTCCACAACCAGTCTATAACTAGTTTAAAACCAGTCTACAACCAGTCCACAACCAGTCTATAACTAGTTTAAAACCAGTCTACAACCCGTCTATAACCAGTCTATAACCAGTCCACAACCAGTCTATAACTAGTTTAAAACCAGTCTACAACCCGTCTATAACCAGTCTATAACCAGTCCACAACCAGTCTATAACTAGTTTAAAACCAGTCTACAACCAGTCTAAAACCAGTCTATAACCAGTCCACAACCAGTCTATAACTAGTTTAAAACCAGTCTACAACCAGTCCACAACCAGTCTATAACTAGTTTAAAACCAGTCTACAACCAGTCTAAAACCAGTCTATAACCAGTCCACAACCAGTCTATAACTAGTTTAAAACCAGTCTACAACCAGTCCACAACAAGTCTATAACTAGTTTAAAACCAGTCTACAACCAGTCTAAAACCAGTCTATAACCAGTCCACAACCAGTCTATAACTAGTTTAAAACCAGTCTACAACCAGTCTACAACCAGTCTATAACTAGTTTAAAACCAGTCTACAACCAGTCTACAACCAGTCTAAAACCAGTCTATAACCAGTCCACAACCAGTCTATAACTAGTTTAAAACCAGTCTATAACCAGTCCACAACCAGTCTATAACTAGTTTAAAACCAGTCTACAACCAGTCTACAACCAGTCTAAAACCAGTCTATAACCAGTCCACAACCAGTCTATAACTAGTTTAAAACCAGTCTACAACCAGTCCACAAGAAGTCTATAACTAGTTTAAAACCAGTCTACAACCCGTCTATAACCAGTCTATAACCAGTCTAAAGCCAGTCTACAGCCAGTCTAAAACCAGTCTATAACCAGTCCACAACCAGTCTATAACTAGTTTAAAACCAGTCTACAACCAGTCTAAAACCAGTCTATAACCAGTCTAAAGCCAGTCTATAACTAGTTTAAAACCAGTCTACAACCAGTCTACAACCAGTCTATAACCAGTCCACAACCAGTCTATAACCAGTCTAAATACTGGGCTCAAACCAGACTAAAATAGTGCAGACCAGTCTAAACCAGTCCGTCTGTGAAAGATACGTGTTGGCGATGTTGGTTGTTGGTCCCTGTCCACACACCAGGACACACCTGTCATGGAAGCTCTTCATCATTTGCAAAGGACTGTGGGAAAGAACCACCTGCTCAGGGGTGATCTACAGAGAGAGAGACAGAGGTTACATGACTGATGTCCAATGAGAAGCTCCACACAGATACACCATAACACCAAAGTGAAACACTGTCTGTCTCCTTTACCTGGACGTCCAGCAGATTGGACAGCTGCTCCGCCTTGTCCCGTCTCTGACAGCTTCCTGCGTTGGTGACAAAGACGACAGGAAACAGGAAGTTGTTGTTTTGGTCCAGAAGTTTTCTGATAGCTTGACGAGCTCCTGGAAGGACAGAGCGTCCACGGAGGAGGACACCGTCCACATCGAAGAGCACTCCCGCCTGATAGGAAGAATGATGGACACAGGTTAGAGACAGACAGACAGTCCAACACCCTTTAACAGGAAGAAACCTGGAACAGAACCTGGATCTATATGTGGAGGAACCATCTGCTGCTGGAAGGAGGTGGAGAGGAACAGAAGAGGTAGAGGGGGTGGGGGACAAAGAACATGTAACACATAATGGAATACATGTATGATCAGAGTAACATAGATGATTCATACAAAGTAGAAACTAATGTAAACTGATTCATAGTTTCCTGTTCTTGTGTACAGCTGTGGCATTAAATCTACTACATTTATAGCTGGTAGTAAAATTCAAACAGTATGTAGAAGAACACATCAAATATAGTGAGGGTGATGCAGAGTAGCAGCATCCCACAGTGGACATGATGGAGACAAACAGACAGACAGACAGACAGGTTTAATACTCTCTGAAACTATTCAGAGGACGTCTCCTATCGTCTGTTGTCAGCATGTCTGCAGATGTGTACATGCAGGTTAGAAATATTCTGTCCGTCTCTGTCCTTTTCCTACAGAAATCTATCATCAGCATGGTCCCCACAAAGACCAGGGTCATTACACACACACACACACACACACACACACACGTACGTGTTTATCTATACCGGTGGGGATGTCAACCTGACTATTTGCTATATCAGTGGGGACTTGTCTTACAGTGAGGACCTAAAATGAGGTCCCCACGGATGGCAACAGTGTTTTCTTGGCCATGTTGTTGTTACTAAAAAATGTAAAAGTGCAAAAACGTTTCTTGAGGGTTAGCCATTGTTTTGGTCTGGGTTAGGGGTTAGATATGAATGGGAGTCAATGGTAAGTCCCCACAATAATAGCAAGACACACACACACACACACACACACACACACACACACACACACACACACTCACTCACTAACCTGTCTGTTGGTGGACACTCGTCTGATTGTCTGCAGGACTCCTCGGCTCCACATGACTCCTGTTGTTGTGTTTCTGTTCTTCTCTGCTACTGCTTTATAGCCACAGTGCTGTGATGTCACCAGGGGGCGGAGCTACATGGCTGTCACAGTGTCTGTCATGTTATTGTGGCCGCAGGGTGTTCATCAGTACAGTGAGGATAAAATAGGGTGACCATATTCTGTTTCTCTGAAAAGAGGACACACTTCCAGCTCGCGCGCGAAAAATTTTCCGTGGGTCAGGGGGCTTTCTGTGCTTCAAACTCAGTTAAACAGATATTCTGAATTCCCCAGAAAAGAACACTTTACCTGGATATACAGAAAAATAGCCCAGAACACTCACAAACAGTTGCTTTATAAATATATTTATTAAAGCAATTCTCCTAAACAATATAATCAGTCACATACAAATATGGCATGCTCTGGTCTTTAATAGTTATTGACTCAAGTTGTGTAGGAACACATGTATTCAGATGTTTAACAAAATAAGAAATAATCATCTCTCTGACACTTACACCTTAGTTAGGAAAAGTGAGGTAGAGTAGCATTCTTCAAAATAACCTCCCAATGATCAATTATGTAAAAATAGAAATAATGCCTCAAAATATTAAACAAAAAGAAAAAAGAGAGGTAGCCTATTCTTCAATGTTCAGTTAGCCCATTCTTCAAAATAATGTGTCTAATGGCAAATGAAAAAAATATAGAAATAATGCCTCAAGTCAACAGTCCTTTTTTTCTTCTTTCTCCTTTTCTTATTAGCTACAGAGACATAAGTCCCAGCTTTGTCTTCAAGAGGACGTTCTGTAGATGTTCTCTATCTGTTTGTCTCCTTTCTGTTTTCTGAACTGTGTGATCAGTGGAGGACACATTCTACAACCAAAATCTGAACCATCTGTCTGGTCCTGCTCAGCGCTGATCATCAGAGACGTGATGTTCAGAAGCTGATAGACTGGAGGAGATGGAGTAGATAATGTCAGCTGTCAGAGAACAGAAGAACGTGTCTCTGTTGTTCTAACGTTCCATAGAGATGTTTCTGATTCACCAAATAAAATATAAACACCAACTGAGCCTTATTCCATCTTAAGAAGCTTATAGAAATTAAAGTTTTGTCAAGTTCTGCACAGAGAACAACACACACACACACACACACAGATTAAATGTGGCTGACTGTTTCTCCTCACATGACATCACATGCAGCGTCTGGTCGTTAATCAGCCAATCACATGCTGCAGAATGCTGCCACCAATCAACCAATCAGAGTGAAGCCACATGACAAGACAGACAGAGACACTGTTCTGCTGTTCTCAGAGTCACGAGCAGAACACTACAAGTAACTAAAGTAACTAGAGGGACTGAAGTAACTAGAGTAGCTACTTGAGAATCTCCAGAGACGAAGAATCATTGTGACGGCCCAATCAGATGATCCAGAACTGGAGGATCAGAACAACAGAAAGTCCAGACTGACCTCCCCTCAGTCAACACAACAAACCTGAAGTCTATCACCTTACAGTAATCAGATTACTTCTCAGTACAGCAGAGTATTTCCTCTGATGAACAACAAAAAACAAACACTTTAGAAAGACAAGAATCACAGTAACCTCAGAGTAGAACCTCTGAGAACCAAAGAGAGTCCAGCTGTGATTCCAGTCAGTCTAACTGATGAACATGGTTCTAATAGGAGCTGAGAACAGCAGAACCTTCTCAGTCCTGGACCTATGGACTGGATCTATCTATGTCTGCATCATGGCTCCACATGGAGAAGAACTGAACAGAGGAAGAGAAACATCTGAGGAGTCATAGTTCCTGCATTATCAGAGGTCTAGTACCACTAATCAGGAGGTCTAGAAGGAGTCATAGTTCCACTAATCAGGAGGTCTAGAAGGAGTCATAGTTCCACTAATCAGGAGGTCTAGAAGGAGTCATAGTTCCACTAATCAGGAGGTCTAGAAGGAGTCATAGTTCCACTAATCAGGAGGTCTAGAAGGAGTCATAGTTCCACTAATCAGGAGGTCTGGAAGGAGTCATAGTACCACTAATCAGGAGGTCTAGAAGGAGTCATAGTTCCACTAATCAGGAGGTCTAGAAGGAGTCATAGTACCACTAATCAGGAGGTCTAGAAGGAGTCATAGTTCCACTAATCAGGAGGTCTAGAAGGAGTCATAGTTCCACTAATCAGGTCTAGAAGGAGTCATAGTTCCACTAATCAGGAGGTCTAGAAGGAGTCATAGTTCCACTAATCAGGAGGTCTAGAAGGAGTCATAGTTCCACTAATCAGGAGGTCTAGAAGGAGTCATAGTTCCACTAATCAGGAGGTCTAGAAGGAGTCATAGTTCCACTAATCAGAGCTCCTAAAATGACTCCACAGACAGTGAACTACTTTCTCCATCCAGCTGTAAAAACAGACATCAGCTGCTTCAGACTTGGTTCAGGGGTTCTCCATGGAAACCAGAGTTAGTGTGAAGCTCAGACAGTGTGAAGGAACCTTCAGAACATCAACCTCTATGGACAGAGGACCAGAACTAAACCAGGCTGCTGCTCAGAGCTAAACTTCCAGATGAAAAACATGAGAAGAAGCCTGATGGATGCTGGAGAACATTCTTTGGTCAGATGAAGATCAATGAGTTGGGCTCAGATGGAGTCCAGATGTTTGGTGAGAACCTGACCAGGACTACCACAGTGGATGGATGGTCCTGACGGTGAAGCATGGAGGTGGGAGTGTGATGATCTGGGGCTGCATGAGGTCAGAAGGTGTTGAAGACATTTCTAGATGCAGCATGAAGGTCTGAGGAGGAACCAGAATCCTGGCTGAGCAGATGGAGAAGAGGAACATTCCAGTAGGAGAACATCTAGAGAACAATATCACACCAGAGCTTCTCCACTAGAACCAAGAGGAACCAGGACCTGGACAGTGTGAGTCCTGAAGCCAGCAGAACAAAGGAGGAACTCAAGAACCTCCCCTTAGTTCCACTGAGTTCTTGCTGTGGAGCCTGAATTCAATCTGTAGTCAGTAATCTGATACCAGAGCAGATACTCTACTGATGGAAGTAATCTGATTACTGTGAGGGGATACAGTTTAGGACCACTTGTTGGATCCTGGACCTACAAACATTTGGGTCTTCATGGTTTAATCTCCAAGAACCAACAAAACACAATGAGAACAAACTGAGCAGAAAAAGTTTTAATAAGAAACAGGAGTACAAAACTGAGCTGGTATTTACAGACAGACAGACAGACAGACAGACAGACAGACAGACAGACAGACAGACAGACAGACAGACAGACAGGTTAGAGTCCCAGCAGAGTTCTGGCTTCTTGACTCTGAGCCTGAAGGGTCTCGCTGGCGTAGCGCTGCAGCAGCTCCATCTTCTTCCTCCGGACCAGAGCCTCCTCCACCTGAAGCACACAAAGATGGACATTTGAGTTCACATCGGAGAGGAGATCCTACTGAGGACGGGTGAGGAAGGGTGTCTCACCTCTCTCTGGGAGGGAACAGGTACGTGTGCGATGAAGGCGACTCCTCCTTCTTCTCCCTGCATCTCCTCCTGGTTCTCCTCATCTTCAGGCTTCACACAGTAAGAACAGCAAGTAAGACATCAGGTAACTCAGCAGATAGATTGTCCAGCAGGTCAAGGACTCACCTGGTCAGTGTGGACACTGTAGATGTCCTCCTCGTCCTCATCCTGCTGCTGCTGAGACTCTCCAGAGAGATGAGACTCTTTCTCTGTTCTCCACCTCTGGACCGCCTCCAGCACCGCTACACACACACACACACACACACACACACAAAACAAGAGTATGTGTTGATGTTGATGCAAACAGTAAAACAAAAAGTTCATCTGGGTCACAGGTTCACCGTCTGAAACACCTCCACACTGTGCCTCCAGTTAACCCCAGTGTAAATTCCAGTGTTAATTCCAGTGTGAACCTTAGTGTTAACTCCAGTGTTAAGTCCAGTGGCTGCCAGCCCTGACACTGACGTTGGGATTCAGCAGGTTGATGTGGGGTCCGGTCCAGTGACACCGGGCTCCAGGTTCTGTGTGTTTTCTCTACTGACTGTGTCTGAAGCTCAGATAACGTCTTCCTGTTTGCTGGCGTTGATACCAGGTTTGTTTACCTGGACGTTAAACTCATCACCTGTTTGCCTCCTCAGACTTAACAGGTTTATTAAAACTGTCGCGTTCACTGAGCGACTCTCACCTTGTTTCTCGTACTGCGTCTCCAGAGGAAGGAGGACGCCGTCGTCTTCGTCCCTGTAGCCGTAGTACTCGGCATCCACGTCCTTCATCAGCTCTGCCCTCGTCTTCCTCAGGGCCGGGGCAGCTGGAGTCACATGATCAGTCAGGATCAGTCATCAGACACGTGAAACAGGAAGTGAGGTAAGAGGAAGTACGTACGTTCCTTCTCGAACAGCTCACGGACTCCTGGCAGGTCTCTGGCTGCTCCGAAGTATTTATAACCGCGGTTTCCTGGAACCTCCTTCCCCTCGTGGTCCAACATCCTGGGACCGACCCGCTGGAAGAAGCATGACCAATAATCACTGATCAATAACCACCCATCAACAATCACTGATCAATAATTAGTGATCAATAATGTTTACCGCGTAGTCGGGTCCTCCCAGCTCCTTGATCCTGACCTCCCCAGTGACCTTTCTCCCTCAGCAACTTGTTGATCTCATCGTTCAGATCCCTGATCCTGAACTCACCCAGACCAGCTGGAAGACAGACAGGTTAGAGACAGACAGGTTAGAGACAGACAGGTTAGAGACAGACAGGTTAGAGACAGACAGACAGGTTTAAACTCACCGTTCTGGATCTGAGCGACTTTTTTTGAGATCTCACTGATGATCTGAAACAGAGATCACTGTTAGAATACACACAACCAGAGTACTACAGGTGTGCTACAGTATTACTACAGTATTACTAAAGTATGACTACAGGTGTACTACAGTATTACTATAGTATTACTACAGTGTACTACAGTATTACTACAGGTGTACTACAGTATTACTGCAGTATTACTACAGTATTACTACAGTGTACTACAGTATTACTGCAGTATTACTAAAGTATGACTACAGGTGTACTACAGTATTACTATAGTATTACTACAGTGTACTACAGTATTACTACAGGTGTACTACAGTATTACTGGCAGTATTACTACAGTATGACTACAGGTGTACTACAGGTGTACTACAGTATTACTACAGTATTACTACAGTATTACTATAGTATGACTACAGGTGTACTACAGTATTACTACAGTATTACTACAGTATTACTACAGTATGACGACAGGTGTACTACAGTATTACTACAGTATGATTACAGGTGTGCTACAGTATTACTACAGTATTACTACAGTATTACTATAGTATGACTACAGGTGTACTACAGTATTACTACAGTATTACTACAGTATTACTACAGTATGACTACAGGTGTACTACAGTATTACTACAGTATGACTACAGGTGTACTACAGTATTACTACAGTATTACTACAGTATGATTACAGGTGTGCTACAGTATTACTACAGTATTACTACAGTATTACTATAGTATGACTACAGGTGTACTACAGTATTACTACAGTATTACTACAGTATGACTACAGGTGTACTACAGTATTACTACAGTATGACTACAGGTGTACTACAGTATTACTACAGTATTACTATAGTATGACTACAGGTGTACTACAGTATTACTACAGTATGACTACAGGTGTACTACAGTATTACTACAGGTGTACTACAGTATTACTGCAGTATTACTACAGTATTACTATAGTATGACTACAGGTGTACTACAGTATTACTACAGTATGACTACAGGTGTGCTACAGTATTACTACAGTATTACTACAGTGTACTACAGTATTACTACAGGTGTACTACAGTATTACTACAGTATTACTACAGTGTACTACAGTATGACTACAGGTGTACTACAGTATTACTGCAGTATGACTACAGTATTACTGCAGTATGACTACAGTATGACTACAGGTGTACTACAGTATTACTACAGTATTACTGCAGTGTACTACAGTATTACTGCAGTATTACTGCAGTATTACTACAGTATGACTACAGGTGTACTACAGGTGTACTACAGTATTACTAACAGTATTACTGCAGGTGTACTACAGTATTACTACAGTATTACTACAGGTGTACTACAGTATTACTACAGGTGTACTACAGTATTACTACAGGTGTACTACAGTATTACTACAGTATGACTACAGGTGTACTACAGTATTACTACAGGTGTACTACAGTATTACTGCAGTATTACTACAGTATTACTATAGTATGACTACAGGTGTACTACAGTATTACTACAGTATGACTACAGGTGTGCTACAGTATTACTACAGTATTACTACAGTGTACTACAGTATTACTACAGGTGTACTACAGTATTACTACAGTATTACTACAGTGTACTACAGTATGACTACAGGTGTACTACAGTATTACTGCAGTATGACTACAGTATTACTGCAGTATGACTACAGTATGACTACAGGTGTACTACAGTATTACTACAGTATTACTGCAGTGTACTACAGTATTACTGCAGTATTACTGCAGTATTACTACAGTATGACTACAGGTGTACTACAGGTGTACTACAGTATTACTACAGTATTACTGCAGGTGTACTACAGTATTACTACAGTATTACTGCAGGTGTACTACAGTATTACTGCAGTATTACTGCAGGTGTACTACAGTATTACTGCAGTATTACTACAGGTGTACTACAGTATTACTACAGTATTACTGCAGGTGTACTACAGTATTACTACAGTATTACTACAGGTGTACTACAGTATTACTACAGGTGTACTACAGTATTACTACAGTATTACTGCGGTGTACTACAGTATTACTACAGTATTACTGCAGGTGTACTACAGTATTACTACAGTATACTACAGGTGTACTACAGTATTACTACAGTATTACTGCAGGTGTACTACAGTTTACTGCAGTATTACTACAGTATTACTACAGTATTACTACAGGTGTGCTACAGTATTACTACAGTATTACTGCAGGTGTACTACAGTATTACTACAGTATTACTGCAGGTGTACTACAGTATTACTACAGGTGTACTACAGTATTACTACAGTATTACTGCAGGTGTACTACAGTATTACTACAGGTGTACTACAGTATTACTACAGTATTACTACAGTATTACTACAGGGTGTACTACAGTATTACTACAGTATTACTGCAGGGTAGTTTTACTACAGTATTACTACAGGTATTACTACAGGTGTACTACAGTATTACTACAGTATTACTGCAGGATGTACTACAGTATTACTACAGTATTACTACAGGTGTACTACAGTATTACTACAGTATTACTGCAGGTGTACTACAGTATTACTACAGTATTACTGAAGTATTACTACAGTATTACTACAGGTGTACTACAGTATCACTAACAGTATACTGCAGGTGTACTACAGTATTACTACAGTATTACTACAGGTGTAACTACAGTATTACTACAGTATTACTGCAGGTGTACTACAGTATTACTTACAGTATTACTGAAGTATTACTACAGTTATTACTACAGGTGTACTACAGTATTACTGCAGTATGACTACAGTATTAACTGCAGTATGACTACAGTATGACTACAGGTGTACTACAGTATTACTACAGTATTACTGCAGTGTACTACAGTATTACTGCAGTATACTGCAGTATTACTACAGTATGACTACAGGTGTACTACAGTTATTACTACAGTATTACTGCAGGTGTACTACAGTATTACTACAGTATTACTACAGGTGTACTACAGTATTACTACAGTATTACTGCAGTGTACTACAGTATTACTACAGTATTACTGCAGGTGTACTACAGTATTACTGCAGTATTACTACAGGTGTACTACAGTATTACTACAGTATTACTGCAGGTGTACTACAGTATTACTGCAGTATTACTACAGGTGTACTACAGTATACTGCAGTATACTGACAGGTTGTACTTACAGTATTACTACAGTCTTACTAGCAGGTGTACTACAGTATTACTACAGGTGTACTACAGTATTACTACAGTATTACTGGCAGGATGGTACTACAGTATTACTACAGTATTACTACAGTATTACTACAGGTGTACTACAGTTTACTACAGTATATACTGGCATGGTGTACTACAGTATTACTATCAGTATTACTTGCAGTTGATTACTACAGTATTACTACAGGTGTACTACAGTAATTACTACAGTATTACTGCAGGTTACTACAGTATTACTACAGGTGCTATCTACAGTATTACTACAGTATACTGCAGGTATTACTTGCAGGTGTACTCAGTTAGTTACTGACAGGTGTACTACAGGTATTACTACAGTGATTACTGCAGTGTGTACTTACATGTATTACTATAGTATTACTTGCAGTTTACTACAGTAATTACTACAGGTTGTACTACAGTATTACTACAGTGTACTACAGTATTACTGCAGTATTACTACAGGTGTACTACAGTATTACTACAGGTGTACTACAGTATTACTACAGGTGTACTACAGTATTACTACAGTATTACTGCAGGTGTACTACAGTATTACTAAGTATTACTGAAGTATTACTACAATATTACTACAGGTGTACTACAGTATTACTACAGTATTACTGCAGGTGTACTACAGTATTACTACAGTATTACTACAGGTGTACTACAGTATTACTACTAGTATTACTGCAGGTGTACTACAGTATTACTACAGTATTACTGAAGTATTACTACAGTATTACTACAGGTGTACTACAGTATTACTACAGGTGTACTACAGTATTACTACAGTATTACTACAGTATTACTACAGGTGTGCTACAGTATTACTACAGGTTACTACAGTTGAGTACCTGTCGTCTCCACTTTTCAGCTTTAGGAAGTTCAGAACATTCTGAGGCCAGAAAAGGTCTCCTCTCCTGCAGACAGACAGACATCAGCTGTTTAACTTTCTGACAGAATCATTTCTTTAGATTTGAGCTTCTTCAGCAGTTCTCTATTTCAGGTTCTTTAGCTCTGAAAGCTCTAAAAGCTGCAGACGTTTGGTTCTCCAGATCAGCTTCAGGCTCTTTAGGTTCCTCCTCTACAACTCATTGTTCTGCAGCAGTTCATTTAAAGTAACAGACAGGTATGTTCTTACAGGGTTCTCCTGGACTTTAGAATGTAGTAGAACTCACCTTTACTTTTCCTTCCTCCAGCTGAGCCTGTCTGAACCGGGCCAGAGCCGTCCTGAGAGACAGAACCAGGAGGAGAACCATCAGACACAGTTTACTGTCAGGGTGTGGAGCTGATTGTTTGATTCATAAAGTTATTGATCACTGATGACATCAGAGCTGTGACCTGAGAACAGGTGAGTCTGAACCTTATCCAGGTGAAGCAGCCGCAGAGGGAACCTGGAAACCAGCATGTTTCTCAGCAGAACCATCACCTGTCCTCTCCAGGTGGTCCAGACTCACCTGTCCTCTCCTGAACAGTTTCAATATGAAGGTAACCGGATACTCACATGGCCTTCTCAGCGTTTCTCGCCTCGCAAACACAAACATCAGCAGTTAGAAACATCCCTCTGATCAGCTGATCAATACGTCTGATCAGTTCAACTGATCAATAAAACTTTCAAAGAGTTTCAGGTTAATGACTGAAGTTCAGTTCAGAGAAACGTGAAGGGCAGAGAGACAGAAAGCAGACTGGAGCTGAATATAAAATAGTAGAATAGAATATGAAATAAAATAATAGAACAGATATGAACCCTCCAAGAGCTGAAAAACACATTATCTGATATTTACACAAAATTCATTTATTTATCCTTCGTTTATACCTGTAATCTCACTGAGACATGGGAGAACAATCTAGAGAGAACTGGGCCTCAGATACCACAACACTGAGAGACCAGGACTAGTTTTAGAAAAAAATATTTAGCAGTAGAACAGAACTCTAACAGATCAACAACACTAAGACAACATAACACCACAATATACTAACTACTACAATATTATAACACTGTACCAAACAGTTTAATCTAACGAGTTCCAGACTCAGCTTCATGACTGAACACATCTCAGTGTTAAATAGCCGAGCACTAAAGAGTAAAAACACCGAAACAGGTCCTAATATATTTTGTATTTCCGTGTTTTTATTAAACGGGTCCTTCAGAAATCTGCTGAACTGAACGGCGGGAAAACCAGAGAAGGAAAGTTCGTCTCAGTTTAGGAGCTGATGAATTTTTACTGGTCTTAGTTCAAATAGTAGTTAATGTTAATGAATGAAGCTAACGGCGGTGCGAGGGAGTTACAGCTGTTAGCATGCTAACGGCTAGCATGCTAACGGCGGAGTGATGGAGTCAAAGCTGCTTCTCACCATCTCTGCTGCCGGCTGGACTTGAAACAGAAACTCTGCTGCTGATTTTAGCTTTAAATAAAGAACCGGACAAACTCCGGCTCCGACGTCCGACCCAAACCGACGGTACCGGAGATAAATCTCCAGCTGCCGCTACAGCTTCCGGTGTCATGGCGTCGTTGGTGTTCTTCTCTGATTACTGCCCGCTGCTGGAGGAACCTGAGCACTGCCACACATAATAATTATGATTCACCCACATGTCAACGCTGCGGTTGGAGAAGAGCTCAGTGTTCGTTTAAACTGTTCTGATCAAAGGAAGTCTGTACTTTACCGTGTCACTGAGCTCCTGTTTCCTGCATAATATCTGGTGATTATATAAAGATGGCTGATTAGAATGTTATTTACAGTTATTACCCCCAGGAATTATGGAGCATTTTCCTAAAATTCTGCCCATCTGATAAAACCTCCATCCATCCATCAATTCTCCATACACCCCTTTATCCTCACTAGGGTCATGGGGGGTGCTGGAGTCTATCCCAGCTGACTCTGGTGAAGGCAGGGGACACCCTGGACAGGTCACCAGTCTGTCACAGGGCCACATATACAGACACACAATCACACTCACATTCACACCTACGGACAATTTAGAGTAACCAATTAACCTCAGCATGTTTTTAGACTGTGGGAGGAAAACCCACGCATGCACAGGGAGAACATGCAAACTCCATACAGAAAAATCCCAGACCCACTCTGGGATTTGAACCAGGGATCTTGTTGCTGCAAGGTGAACATGCTAACCACTATACCACTGAGCAGCCCTCTGACAAAACCTGATCTAATTAAACATTCAGCAGCTGTTTAGCAGCTTTGGTTCATTTTAGAATGGAAGATAAACGTTCAGGCTTGTTTTAAATCAATTATAGTGAAAAATGTGGCCATCAAAAACATTAGCCTCCATGTGAATCAATCAGCTGTCAAAATAGGCCTTGTTCTAGTAGGTATGGTTTTGGAAGGTCTGGTTCTAGCGGGTCTGTTTCTGGAAGGTCTGGTTCTAGTGGGTCTGGTTCTTGGTTCAGGTGAATCACATGTTTTGTCACATGTTTTGATTTTGCATCTTTTTCTTTTATGTCTAATTTTCTGTTGTTGTGAAGCAGAGCATCGGAACCTGCAGCGACTCGGTTCTGATGTTCTGCCTCACCTGAACTTTACCTGCTGGACTGAAGGTAGAAACCGGTGAGAGAGAAGCTGCTTCAGGAGTTTATAGCTGACTGCATTACTGCCAAAGGTCACGAGAGAACAGCAGGAAACAACCTGCGACACGCTCGACGACCAGGGAGAGTTCACCAGGAGAGTCCAGATTCACCTGTCTACCTGAGACAGACCCAAAGGACACCACAACAGGACACCAGGACAGCAAAGAACCAAGCTCACCAGTGAGGTTACTGTGAAACTCTGTATGGCATTAAATACCTCAGAGTACTTCAGAAATTCACTAAGGCAGAAAAGTGCTGCATAGGTTCTTTTACGTTCTCTGATTGGGTTCTTAACAGTCAGGTTGGTTCTGTCTGTGGTTTCATTCATGTATCAGAGCTGCAGCAGCTGTTTTCTGTCTATTTCTAACATCTGGCAGATGCTGTGGTTCCAGCTATTCTGTGTTCTCCAAAATCGCTCTGTTCTCACTGCTGATGACGGTTCTGGTTCTCTTCTAGGTCCAGTCTTCATTCTCCATTTGTTTCTGCTTGCTGCTCTTCTCCTGCTGGTTCTGCTCCTGCTGGCTCTTCTCCTGCTGGTTCTCCTCCTCTGGTTCTCCTCTTGCTGGTTCTCCTGCTGGTTCTCGTGTGTTGCCATGTTGAGAAGAACCAGAGCCTTCTGTGGACGCTGCAGGTTGGAACCTCCACCAGTGTCGCTCCCTGTCCTCCCTTCCCCTCCTCCCCCACCTCCGCTGCCTGGATTCCATTTCCCATCAGGCAGCAGGAGGTACAGGGCGGGGCAGGGGGGCGAGGCCGGGAGCGGGGCAGAATGAGTTCAGCTCAGACCAATCAGATCTTTAAGGTGAGAAAGGTGAGCACCATCTGACCTCCTTGAATCAACCGCATCAGTCACACTGATCATCTGTTGACAGGCCAACGAGTACAGCCACACCTTCCCCAGAGGCCCTGCCTCCCATGGCGTCCTGGTTTCCATAGCAACATGCTGCCATCCAACCACCCAGGTGAGGACCGTCGGAGCAGCGCCACCTGCCTGCCAGGCCGCGGGGGCGTCCTGTTTGGAGTGTTCGATGGTCACGCCGGGCCGGCCTGTGCCCACGCCGTCAGCCAGAGGCTCTTCTACTACATCGTGTGGCTTCACTGCCGCTCAGGACGCTGGCCGAGCTGGACCGGGCCGTGGAGGAGGACCGGGCCGGACCTCCGCTGCTTGAGTGGCACAAACATCCACAAGACCATAGCGGGACCGATGGGGGACAAGCTCCTTCTACAGTCTGAGAAACTACTGGCAGGAGAGGCTGGAGGATGAAGATGAAGACGAGGACAAGGAGGTAACCAGAAACACAGCAACCTAAATCTAGAACCCAGACTAGAACCGAGACCTGCACAGGTCCAGAACTGTCAACACACCCACAAAAACCATCTGGACATCTTTAACATCTCCACCTGATCAAAGTCTCGTTCAGAGGCCCTGACTCAGCTGCTGGGTCAGGGTCTAGGACAGCTTCTGAGACAGGTCCAGTATCAGGTCCAGGATCAGCTCGTAAGTCAGATCCAGGATCTGTCCTGATCAGCGTCCAGTATCAGGATCAGGTCCTGGTATTGCCGGGCATTCAGCAGATCCTGTGTGAGCTGTTCAGGACGTCAGTAAGTTCTGGTTCCTGTGAGCTTCTCCTTCTTCTGACATCATTATCTGACTCCTCTCTGATTGGTTGCAGGACGACAGCAGAGTGACATCAGCGCTGGTCAACGCCTTCCGTCGCCTTGACTACGACCTGTCTGTGGAGGCTCAGGTCCACCTGTCCCATGTCTTCCCCCAGGTGAAGGTCCTTGGATCCTGCAGGTGTTTCAGGAGACGTCCAGCTGAGGCCCAGAAGATCAGCACCAACAGTTTCATTGGATCTTTAGATGTCAGACCACCAGAGTGAATTCCTCTCTCTCTGTCCACAGACGGTATCTCTCCCTGGGGAAGGCCTGCCTATGTCCTCCCCTCCGGGTGGTGCTGTCTGGCAGCACGGCCTGCGTTGTCCACGTCTCCAATGGAGTTCTGCACGTGGCCAATCTAGGGGACAGCCGGGCCGTCCTGGGCATGCAGGAGGCGGACGGCCGTTGGTCGGCCACCAGCCTCACCAGTGACCACAACGCTCAGAACCCCGAGGAACTGCAGAGGGTTCTGGAGGAACACCCGCGGTCGGAGCGGAGGACGGTGGTTCGCCACGACCGCTTGCTCGGTCTGCTGCTGCCCTTCAGGGCGTTTGGAGACGTACGCTTCAAATGGAGTGCAGAGATGCTGAGTCGCGTCTATGAAACTCGACCGGACCTCATATCGGCGGTCAGCGACGCGGGTCCGGATGCTGCCACCACATTACCTCACTCCGCCCTACCTGAGTGCCCAGCCGGATGTCACACGGCATCGAATCACTCCTGCAGACAAGTTCCTGGTGCTGGCGGACTGACGGACTGTGGAGATGATGCACCGACAGACGGTGGTCCAGCTGGTTGGAGAGCAGCTGACAGGTGAGTTCAGGGTTTTACTCCTTACAGCTGAAATGAGCTCCTGTTCCTCAGAAAATCCTGACTGCAACGTGTTAGAGTCACTGATCAGAAAGTTAATGTTTGGAGTTTATTTGACTGGAAGAACTTGGATCATGTTATGTTTTCAGGACCAGTGAGGTCTACTGCTGAGACTTTAGGAGTGATCTGGTCCGTCTAGTGTCCCAATAAGTGCTGTTGTATTATAAAGACTTCAGGATCAGATATGAAGACTGTAGTTGTTTTGAGAGCATGTAGAAAGTAGACCGAGGACCGAGGATGGAGCCCCGAGGACACCTCAGTTCACAGAATGAAGGTGATACAGAAAGACTTAGAGATGATCAGCAGCCAATCCTGTGAAATAACGCTGCAGTAAAACCGTGTTTAAATGACCTGGATTACAGATTAAAGCAAAAATGAAAAAATAACTGTTGAAATATTGTAATGCAGATGTATCCAGAAATATCCAGTCATGCTCTGTGGGATATTTCAAGGTACTGAGCATGCCCAGTTGGTTCTGATGTGACGCTGATGGTTTTTAAAAAAATATATTTTATTTTCCCTTATTAATCTCACAAGGGGAAATTCTGATTTTGCATATCCTCCCAATTGTGGGGGTCAGAGCACATGCTCAGCCATGGTACAGCACCCCTGGAGCAGGAAGGGTGAAGGGCCCAACATTGACCACATCGGGGTTTGAACCTCTGACCTTCAGATCAGCAGTCCAGGAAGTTAACCATTGCACCACCGCAAATGTTGAAGATTATGGTTGAAGACTGAAGATTGATGGTTGTTGGTTGATGGTTGCTGGATGATGGTTGTTGGTTGATGGTTGAAGGTTGTTGGTTGATGGTTGTTGGATGATGGTTGATAGTTGAAGATTGAAGGTTGATGGTTGAAGATTGAAGGTTGTTGGTTGATGGTTGAAGGTTGTTGGTTGATGGTTGAAGATTGAAGGTTGTTGGTTGATGGTTGTTGGTTGATGGTTGATGATTGATGGTTGTTGGATGATGGTTGATGGTTGAAGGTTGAAGATTGAAGGTTGTTGGTTGATGGTTGTTAGTTGATGTTTGAAGGTTGTTGGTTGATGGTTGAAGGTTGTTGGTTGAAGGTTGATGGTTGAAGGTTGTTGGTTGATGGTCTGAATTGAAGCTGAGATAAAAATCGTTAAATCAGTCCAGCTGTTAGCATGTGTTTGTCTTCACAGGCCTTCAGCAGCAGAGACCCATTGTTCCTGGCATGGGCATGACTCTGGGTGGCCTGCAGCGCCTCCTGTTGGATCGGAGAGGCCGTGTCCTGTCGGTGCTGGAGGACCAGAACGCCGCCACCCACCTGCTCCGCCACGCGCTGGGTGACGACGGCTACAGAGCAGTGGCCCCAAACCGTCTGGCAAAGATGCTGAGTCTGCCGGCAGACCTGGCCGCAGGTACCGTGATGACATCACCATCACCGTCATCCACCTGAATGAGCTCAACACCTGAAGGAATTTACCTGCTCGGTAACCAGGCAGCTGGCCAGTCAGCATCCTTCCTTTGAAGAAACACGACTCCTTCATTTTCTTTAAAAAGCAGCTGTTTCTGGTGGTTTGTCCACACCATCGGACTGTTCCTAACAAACAGGACACTCAGAGTTTCTGTCTCATGATGAAATCAGTTTAACATGAAACCAAATTAAATTCAGTTTTATTCATAAAGCATCGATTCCTAACATCGGCTGTGTCAAGGTTCTTACAGAGGAACCAACTGTTTCCTCTGGTGTCAGTGGGAGAAACCTTCTACAGAACCGGGCTGAGGGAGGGCAGACGTCTGCCTCGACTGGACCGAGGTAGCTGCTGTTGCTACGATGACAAACTCTCTGCTAGTCAAGTTTTACATCTCAGACATTAAATGTGACCCTGAAGGTAAACGAGTTCCATCCACCTGTAAAGTCCATGTTTAGCATCAGTCTGTAGCTTCCTGTGACTCCCAGAACTCTGAATTTAAGATGGAACCAATGAAAGAGGAATCTTTGTCACTAAAACAATCCTGTATTTTGGTTCTTTCATAGATTCATTAAAGATCTTCTGGAATTATGACTACATCTGTTTGGTCAAACATGCAAACTGAAACTCAAATGATTATTTTTTGTGATAATTAGTTGTTGTTAACCCTATTTTCTTAGTGGTATGGCCTCTTAACGTGAATCATCACAATTGACTACAGCTGTTGACTCCTCTAAGTCAATTTAACCTTTAACCTTCAGCACCATTGGGAAGAAAACACAAACTACCACCTGCTGCTTAGAGACCATTGAGAGTCACCAAACCTGCCATCAGGCATGGAGGTGGCAGTATCATGCTCTGTGGCTTTCTTGGTGTTAGAGGAATTTCTGCGATCTCAGGTGAGAAACCTCGGGAGGCGAACTCAGAAACACTCAGGAGACTCAGATGACTGATGTAGAAGAAAAATGCTTTACTGAATTCAGGAGAAATGATACAGCAAGGACCACATATGCCGACAAAGCCAGTATCAAATCTGAGGAATCTCTCTGTCCTTGGAGGGTTTATACTGTCTGAGAGAGAAAAGAGGCAGGATCTAACCTTGTTATTGTTGCTATATAAGCAAATAGTTGTCTGTCTGAGCAGTTGGTGTGCTTCTGTGTGCCTTCAATTGGGGTCAAAGGGTGACCTTCTGTATGTTGGTACAATTTTTCCTTAACACTTGGGACTGGTTTATGTTTGGTTCCAGTCTCAGTTCTCATGGTTCTGGATGTGATTTAAAGTTGCTTTAGGATTTATTTTAGTGTGGATCTGGTCCTGGATGAGGACTGGTTTCAGACAGTCTTGAGCAGGTCTTTGACTCTTAAAGCTGCTGTCCGGAGTTTCCGTTTGTTTTCAATCTATGTATCATTTTTTAACAAAGCTTAAATGTGTTAGTCTAGTTCGATACATAAATATAAAGTTAGTATAACGCGATATGAAAATTTATTCCTGAGCTCCGCCTTCCTCTCATAGACCCCCATGTTATTCCAAAAAGCGCCGGTCGCTGCCGACCAATCAAGTTCGAGCTTCAGCTTTGTCATGCTGTCAATCAACGGTTACGCGCACAGCAAGCAAGCCCATGCAGAGGTGGGCGAGCTACGCACTACGCAACCGCACGCACATTTGTTTTGCTCGTGGAGGAGAGAGCATCAGGGATCAGCAACTTCCAGAAAGTTACCGATCCCACGGCTTGTCAGGCCAAGAGACTGCAGGACGTTTTTTGGCTCGGGGTGCTCGCGTCGCTCCCCGACCACGGCCTCCATAGCCCGCCTGACGGCTTCGTTTAGATGCCCGACCTCTGGAGGAAGATGTTGGGGCGTCTGGGACATACTCTTCATCAGAGGAGTCATGCAATTCTGAACTCTAGATAGAAATAAATAAACAATGTAACACATATACACGCGTAAATGCACTAAGTTTGATAAACAACGTCATCCAGAGGGATACACGAGTGTAATCACATATTGAAACTTTACTCGTTCGTCCTAGCAGATTCATGTTATTTTGGTATTAGGACAAGTTAGACTCAATACAGCATTCTAACGTAATTCCTTCATTATTTACTAAATGTACTAAATGCAGAAGAGGGGAAAACAGTAAAACAGGCGAGATGCTGCAGCACTCCGGGCACTTCTCTCATGTACTGCACGCGTGCACAAATAAAGGAAATCAGAGGGAGGGACCAACAGTGTTTTGGGAGACGCTGCGATTCAAACTCCGGACAGCAGCTTTAAAGAAGTAATTGAGGTTTGGTTTTGGTCCTGATGTTGTCCTGGTTTCAGACTGCATTCTGAAAATTTTTTTTGGTTTAGGTTTGATTTTGGTCCTGGTTTTAGACCTTTTTAGGACTGGTTCCAGACTGTCTTGGGTGTTTTTTTTATTAACCCCTAGAACACCAAACCTACCATCAGGCATGGTGGTGGCAGTATCATGCTCTGGGGAACTGGAGCTTTCCACAAAGTAAATTGTTACGCCCAGCCTAGGGGTCCGAGTGAAACATGAAGAGGCATCCTTCCCCTGGTCCCAAGCAGCTACAACACACACAGGTGTTTATTACCTCCGCCAAGGAGGTTATGCGACACCCGGCGTTTGTGTGTCTGTCTGTTAGCAAGATAACTCAAAAACGCCGGGGCAGATTCAGATGAAATTTTGAGGAGATGTAGACTATGGTAAGAGGAAGAGTGGATTTAATTTTGGTGGCAATCTGGAAAGGATCCTGGATTCTGGATCACTTTGAATTTTTTAGCATGTGGTCCAAAATATGACAAAAACATCATATCAAATTGGAGCAAGGCGTCCAGATAGCTCAACTGGTTAAGAAGGCGATTCATAAACAGAACTGTCAGAGATACAGGTTCAATTCCAGCTCATGATCCTGTACTGCATGGGTTTCCTGTTTTCCTCTCTCCCTGTTGAATATAACCCACAAAATGGCCCAAAAACAACTTAGAATAAATCGTACATAAATGTATGTGAATACAATGTTGCGTGGGAATGTCAATATCTGCACTCTGAGTGCTTTTCTAGTTTACAATAAATGTGTGAATAGAATCAATGGTGATGGTTAACTAAAACCGAGAGTGACCAAAAACAAACAAAAGGCCACCAATCTATTAACCAAAACAAAACTTTGAAAAGAACAACAAAGCCTTATCTCCCTAAGTTAAACATGAGAAAAAACATTTATAAAAAAGGTGACTGCTCTATATTCTCAGAAAACAAACTGCTACTAGTCTATATTCTCAAAATCACAGAATTGAAGCATGGTGACGTGTACTTTGGTTGGAAACAGAGTAGGATGTTTGCCACGCCCTCTGACCCTCCGACCTGGAGACGACGCCTTCCTGGTATCCTCTACCAATCCGGCGGTGGTGCAGCGCTGTCCTATTTGCATATTTGAGTGGCAAATAAAAAGGACACACAGAGCACAGGGAAACTACACACGATCGCAGTGGTAACAAAACGGAACAACACGACATGGTCATCAATATCCCCCGCCACATGTGATGTCTATGAGTCTATATCCAAAACAGTGATAAAGGGCCATAACTCTGTTAAATATCATCGCACAGGTCTCATTTTTGAACTTGATCAAGGTGTCCATGGTGTGAAGCTACACACTAAATTTCGTAATCCTAGCTGTAATAGTTTCCGAGAAAAGCTGTCCCCTTCATCTCGGAGGGACGGACGGACGGAGGCCAAAACGTTTTCCCCCTTTTCCACTTCGTGGAGGCGGGGGATAAAAATGAAGGAGGATGATCACCTCCATGTTCTTCAGGAGAACCTAAAACCATCAGCAGAAGGTTGACAATGAGCCCAAACACACATCAGACGTGGTAAAGAAAGGGTTCCATCAGGCTGGAATGAAGGTTCTAGATGGTCTGCCTTCATATATATATACATATATATATATATATATATATACACATTCATTAAGGGTAGGACAAACTGGAAGAGCAGCCACCCTTCCTTAAGAATGTCTGTTTTCTTTTCCAAATACATATTATTTGAATATCGATGTACCAGAACCACAGGAAGTGGACAGGTTTAGAGGGTAATTCTATTATAACAGACTACAACCTTCAGATACTAAAACTAAATGAACATCCTGAGAAGACCTGAGGAAAAAGCCCTGCAGAAGATATTGTTCTTCAGTGACTTCCTGTGAGCAGCAGATGTTTGGAACTCGATCGTCTTTGTAGCTTCTTAAGCAATTCTAGAAGTTGGTCTTTTGGCAAATAGTTTTTAACCGTCTGAACTCCAAACAGTTTCTGTCTCATTTTCTTCACTGTGGTTCATTTTAAAGTCCTGCAGCTCTGTGGAACAAGAACATCATGGAGGACAGAGAACTCAGATGTTTTCTGGTAGTAGGACTCAGAATGATTGAAACCATTTCTCTGATTATTTGCCAAAATGTAATGAAAACTCTGAACCATCACGTGCACCATGTTTCCTCAGATGTTAAACCTGAACTAATGTCTCCTCATCCTTCTGTGGAGGTTCCCAGTCATCCAGGTCCTGGTGATGGTAGGAGCTTCAGGAGAAACCAGCTGGAGGCTCTGGAAGATGTTTCGAGAAACCTCTTCCAGATCCTCCAGCTGGTTCCTCCTTTGATCTCCTCATAGCGCAGATGTTTTTGTATCTCCATGGTTATGACGCTGAAGATCTTCTGGTTGGTCTCCAGACGTCTGTCCTGAACATGAAGTGTGAATATTAGAGACACCAGTATGAACATTAGATATAGAATACCCATAATGCACTGCAGCAGCCTCTACCTGGGTCAGGTGTTATCAGTCGAAGGTACCTGGACTTCCTCTGGTGGTTCAAGAACTAAACAGAACCAACAGGAACTCATCCAGGTACCATTTCCTGGTCCGAACACATGCAGACTGCAGGTGATTCACAGGTAACACCTGAGTGAGTTACCAAGGGTTGGATACCAGGCTCCGCCCTCTGGTACTTCTCAGCCAATCAAGAGCCAGCAGAGAAGAAGACGCTGCAGCTGAGTGACTTCAAAATAAATTTAATCGACAATTTTACAAAATCAAATCTCATTTAGAAAAACAGTTAAATACTAAACGGCTTCGAACCGACCAATCAGCAGACACCGTCCCCGCCCCCTCACAGCTCACAGAGCTCAATCATTGGACGATACTCCGGAGGGGCGGAGCTGTGTGAGGCTTCACACAGAAACGCTGATGAGATCATCAACAGGAAGGAAATGGGGCAAGTCACATGGTCGAGACAGCACAGACATGTGAGCAGGATCCAGCCAATAGTGAGACAGCGAGTTGTTTGTGTCCCAACTGAAAACAAACAAACACACAGCATCCCTCACAGGCGTTTTCAGACCTGATGAACCGAAGAAGAGATGATGTAAAGGAGGGGCGGGCTCTAATGTCCACTGTCCAATCAGAGGGCAGTGCTGTTGTTGAGTCACCGGCGTGGAGGCGGGGCCAGCAGCTGAGTGGCAGTGACAGACTCTGGGAACAGGTTGTGGTAGGTGGGCAGGGGGACGTACGCCGCCGTGATCATCTTACCTGAAACAACAGGTGAGAGGATGTCAGAGCTGCTCAGGGATTGGTCCACCACATGGGTGTCACATGACAGCGTGGGTGTCAGCTGACAGGAAGTCTTACCAGCAAAGTATCTTCCATGAAGAGTGTTGACGGCAGCCATGGCGGCCGGGATCGACGGACATTTGACGTAAACATTTCCCTATAAAAAAACAGACAAAGGTCAAACTGAGGTCAGAGGGGAGGATGGTGATGTCAGAGGGGAGGATGGCGATGTCAGAGGGGAGGATGGCGATGTCAGAGGGGAGGATGGCGATGTCAGAGGGGAGGATGGCGATGTCAGAGGGGAGGATGGCGATGTCAGAGGGGAGGATGGTGATGTCAGAGGGGAGGATGGCGATGTCAGAGGGGAGGATGGTGATGTCAGAGGGGAGGATGGTGATGTCAGGATGGTGATGTCAGAGGGGAGGATGGTGATGTCAGAGGGGAGGATGGTGATGTCAGAGGGGAGGATGGCGATGTCAGAGGGGAGGATGGTGATGTCAGAGGGGAGGATGGTGATGTCAGGATGGTGATGTCAGAGGGGAGGATGGTGATGTCAGAGGGGAGGATGGTGATGTCAGAGGGGAGGATGGCGATGTGTACCTCGGCAGAGTTCTTGTCCACGTAGATGTGGACCACTCCTCCATGTTTGTTGCACTCCTCGATGACGTCATGCTGGATGTCCACCTCCCAACCAGCTGCCTCCTCACTGAAACACAGTTACTGTTACCCGTCAGCTCACCTGTCACATTCACAACGTTTTCACATCAAACAACTCTCAGGTGTCTCTGCCAGTGGGCATATCGCTGTCCAGTACATATATGACGGCAGGAACACGTATGACAACAGGCCTGTCTGACTATGAAGAACCACAGATGTGGACAGTCCAGACGGACTGATGGATCAACACTGATCAGCTGATCTCTGACAGGTGAGTCCTCACCTGTGGGGGTTGAACATGTTGGACAGCTGGAAGCAGTGAGTGGCCAGAGGCTGAGAGGGCAGGTTGAGGGCAGCAGAGTTCATGTTCATGTTGAGGGACGGATTCATGGCAGCTGGAAGAAAAACACTCTGATCAATAACACACACTCTGATCAATAACACACACTCTGATCACTACACTGTGTGTATAGTGTAGTAGTGTGTGTACAGTGTGTACCTGACACAGCAGCCATGGCTCCGATAGCGATAGCTCCACTCATCTGCAGAGCCTGCTGAGCAGCAGGAGGAATCTGCAGTCCGGTTCCTGCAACAGACTGCAGGTTAGAACCTCCCTGACTCTGGTTCTGGTTCTACTGGACCTGTTGGTTACAAGTGTGACCAGGTGGACTACCTTCAGCCAGTCGGGCCATCAGCTGCAGCCTCCCGGTGGTCCCCAGGTCGATGCCGGTGCGTTCCAGCTCGTCACTGTCGAGGAAAGACGATGCCGTGGACGGGTCGGTCCGCTCCGTCACGTGACCCACCTTCATGGGGCGACCCGCCAGCTCGAAGCCGTTCAGCTGCTCCAGGGCTTTCTTAGCGCATTCTGCATCTGCAAACTGACATCACACAGGTGTGTTGGTCTCACAGGCAGGTACAGCTGATGCTGAACACCAGCAGCAGGAAGACCAACCATTACAACAGATCACAGAAGGTGGAGATGATGGACCAACGGCAGGTCTACACTTCAGCTTCCTGTCACATGACCAGAACCTGGAGGATGATGAGGATGCAGAACTCACCGTGATGAAGCCGTAGCCTTTAGAGCGTCCCGTCTCACTGTCCATCATCAGCTGGATGCTCTCAATCTGAAACACAGAGCAACTGTCACACACTCACTGTGTGTGTGTATGAATGTGCACTTGTTTTTCTGTGTGTGTGTGTGTGTGTGTGCATGTGTGTGTGCATGTGTGTGTGTGTGTGTGTGTGTGTGTGTGTGTGTGTGTTACCCGTCCAAACGGCTCAAAGATTCCTCTCAGCATCTCCTCGGTGATGTTGAAGTGCAGCGAGCCGACGTAGAGCCTCATCGGTCCAGATGTTCCCTTCTGAAGGTTGTTAGCTGCTGCTGCTGCTGCTGCTCGGTTCTTCTCAGCCTGGACACAGATGTGGTACAGATGTGGTACAGGTACAGTCACTCTACTCCTATTCATCAGTACTAAAGTACCTCTGTGTGTTTCTCTAGACAAAGTTTAGTTTGAAATCATCAAAGTGAGAAATTCTGAAGATGTGTGTGTGTGAGAGTGTGTGTACCTGTGATGCCTGTACGATGATGGGAACTCCCAGCAGCCTTTGCCCCGTCAGTCCGATGGCCAGAGGAACTGAGCTGGCCTCCACAAACTCGATGTAGGCGATGCCCTTCGACCTGCGAGAGTTTCTGTCTGAGATCATCCTCACATCCCGAACCTGTGGAGGCACCATAGCAACGGTTACCACAGCAACCAACCACCAATGTCATCGTCTGTAATAGTTCTGACCAACATTGAAATTTCCCCACAAAGACCTTTTAAAGTTTCAGAAACCAGAAACATATCCAGGGAACCAATGATTGTTTCTACACTAGGATACATCCCATAATACTGATGATCACAGCAGGTTATAGACACTAGGATACATCCCATAATACACACTACACCTTCCCAACAGCTGAGAAGAACTCCTCCAGGTCTCGAGGTCGTATCCGGGCTGCCAGCTGCATACAGAACACGGTCCGGGCGTCTCGTTCCTCTGGAGTCAGATTGTCTATGGGCTGCCTGTTACCATGACGACATTGACAGTTCAACTGAGCGTCTAACAGTCCAGATGGAAACATCCCATAAACACAAACCATCAAACACTCACCTGATCGGACTCTTCTCCTTCCTGAATGGACTCTTACTCTTAGACCTCCGACGGCTGGAAACACAGACATGAGCGGACAGACAGGTGAGCAGACAGACAGGTGAGCAGACAGGTGAGCAGACAGTTGGGCTGCAGCTCCGTCTCCATGGTAACTCACGACTTGTGATGGTCTCGGTAGCGTCCTCCTCGCTCTCGGCTGCGACGGCGTTCTCGGCTGCGGCTGCGACTCCTGCGTCGCTCTCGGCTGCGGCTGCGTTTGCGGCTATGACTCCTCTTCTTGTCTCGACTCCGACTGCGCTTTCTGTCGCGGCTGTGAGAGCGCGTGTGCTTCTTCCTATTGGACACACAGCAGCCAATCAGAGCACAGCGAGACAGACACCTAGAACTAGAGGAATGTTCTGAAGGCTGCAGCAATCATTAAGTTCTTCATTAACGTCTTGATTTGAGGCACTGCAGCGTTTCTCACCCCGAAATTCCACAATAACGTGGAGAGGCTCTCGTGTGAACAGCGATATCACACGATAACAACACATGATATAAACAGAAAATAAATAAACCACACCTCATTTCGCTTCTACAAGGTCGCTCTGCTCGTCCCAGCCACATTGCTGTGTGATTTATACTTCTAGCATGGTTGAGTACATGATTTATGTTTTGATGTCAACTGAGTGCTTTTCTTTATCCAATAGTTAATTTTGTATGGTTTATTCTATATAAAAAACGGTAATTTCTCTTCGTCCATGGCGTCGTGTTGTATCTGCGACCCTGTTGACCTGATGCTTGTGCCTCCGGGGGCGTAATAACAACATATAGGGAAAAATTTACGTCAAGTCCATTTACCATCCATTTACGGCCTTCTTCAAATTCACAGAACAAATGTGGACTGGCTGCTGAAACGCTAAGGAGCTGGTCCATGGCCAGGAGGGAACCTGCACTGCCCATTCTGAATGTGAGGTTTGACAAAGCCTCAGAGCCCCCTGGAGGAAAATTGTCATGCAGAGGCTGAGCAATGTTATAATTTGAGAGTTAGAATACACTCCCAGTTTCCCTTTCTAAAAATGGGAACCACCAACCCGACCTGCAGGCAACTCTGAAGAGCCAAAACAGCCCAGTAAGTTCCACAGCTTTCAGCATCGTAGGGTAAAACATGTTCACTGAAGGCATTCTTGATTACCTTAGTGGCCTCTGCCACAGAGATGGATGAGCCTTCAGAATCTGCCCTCTCAATAGAGGATGTTTTGTTCAGGGTTAGGAGTTCCTCAAACTGCTTTTTACATTGTTCAACAGTATGTCCAGTCCAGGTCAGTAGTACCTCCCTGGACATACCCTGCCTTCCCTCCCTGAGGCCAACTGAAAGTCCTCCTTGGCCTCCAAGAATTCCTCCCACACCTGAGGATTACCCTATGACTCCTGCAGCTGCTTTCCTTCTACATCCCAGTACCGGTCTGTTGTTTCAGGAGACCCCTGGACTAAACAGGACATGAAAGGTCTCCTTCTTTAGCCCGATGGGTTCCTTTGCCACTAGTGTCCACCAACAGGACCTTAGTTTTCCATCACAACAGACACCAGCTACTTTCAGGCCACAGCTCCTCACACCACCACCACCGAGGCTTTGAACATGGCGTCCTCAGATTCAAAGTCCCAACCTCCTCCGGGGTGCATGAGAAACTCTTCCAGAGGCAGGAGTTTAAGACCCCATGGACAGGGGCCTCCATCAGACGTTCACAGCTCAGGCTCACTTCATGTTTGGGTTTACCAGGTCTGTCCGGCAGTCTTCCATCAGTTCTGCTCCTCTGCTCTCAGACATTCAGCCGCAGGTCTGAAGATACGACTACGAGTCCATCCCTGACCTTTGGCCTACGATGCTGTGGTACCAAATCAGGGTTGAAGTCCCCCAGCAGAATTATGGAGTCCCTGGGCAGAACTCCGCCCAGGAACCACCCAGAGACACTAAGAAGACCAAGGAGCCGGCGCTGCTGTTTGGTCCATGAACATTCAGAGTCACCTGCCCAGCACCTGGCATCCGGGGTGGAAAGTTCTGGACCTGTCAGAGCCCCCCTTATGGGCCTATCTCCAGAAGGGGTCATCAGGCTCTCAGAAACTGGAGTTCAGAAGGTTAGACAGCAGACACATGGACAGACAGGTGGACAGGCTTACCTTTTGTTTCGGTCCTCCTGTCCGTTGGGGCTGGGGGCCTTGGTGTCCTCCTAAGCGGGTCGACAGAGAACAGCATGAGGAGGCAACATTCAGGTGAGGACGGGACACAGGGAGGGAGGGGGCAGAGAGAATATAAACACAATTTAATGAGTCGTTCAAACAGGCTGTGGGGTGGGGGCTCTGGTCAGTCTGGGTCGGTCCGGGTCAGTCCATGTCAGTCGGTCCCAGCCTGCAGCCCAGTTCTCTGTGGGGTTCTGAGGCTGCAGCCCAGTTCTCTGTGGGGGTCTGAGGGGGTTCTGAGGTTCTCTGGGTGCAGACAGAACATCCACAGTCCAGCTGGTCTTCAGAGTGGTGCTGGGACTCCTCTGAAGGGTCCTGAAGCAGACAGGAGGCGAAGTCACTCACTCAGCCCAAACCAGAGGACACACCTCCTCACTACACCTGAGACTGTCATCTGTGCAGGCAGCACACCTGTCCTGTTCCAGCCCTCCCTCATCCCAGTTGACTGGATCAAACCAATTCTTCCAGATGTTTTACAGATGCTGGAGGGTTTGTCTACATATTTCTACAGACAGTACAGGTGTTGCAGGTGTTAAAGCATCTAACATGACACAAGTATGTAGCAGCCAGCTCTGAAGGCCCAGCGCATCATGGGTAATGTAGGTGTCATTCTAAACAGGGTGGACAGGTAACATGTCTGGCTGCTTCTCAACCTGTGCAGTGATTGGAGGAAACAAACTGCTCCCTGATTGGATGGGCTGGAACAGGGGTCGGCAACCCGCGGCTCTTTCAGCCCTCTGTTGTGGCTCCCTGTAACTTTGGAAAATAAATTGTTCTGCCTTTCAGGCGCGTTTCAATGCATTTTAATATAGCCAATTTTATTGTGAAATTACCGCTCTTATTTTGACGTGTCACTTCACCGGATGGGCTGCTGGGGTACTATTGCATGAGAGTGCAAAGCTGATGCAGAGAGACAACACGGAGCTCCGATTCCCACACGTTTCATGCCTTTTTTGTTTTACTCCTGGAGAAGCAACGCCTGTAGTTTCACATCGTTTTGTATTCAAGAATGGCAAGCCTGTATATTAAAGCTCCACTCCAAGAAAGACACGTCTTGTCTTTGAGTCAAAAGTACTCATGATAGGGTAATACACGTTACTGGCAAGAACACGGCTCGATGTCCAGGCAGCAGGTCAGAGAGTCAGAGGAGTGTCGTCTTGGAAAAATAGGGCAGCGACTTACCGGAGAAAAGTTATTAGCTTAAGATAAATAGATTTTACAAGTTAAATAGACATTCACAAAATATTGATTTCCAGCTAACGTTATGTAACATATGAGGTCCAGGAGCAAAAATGACATTAACCAAGTAAGATAAATATTAGTGGAAGGACACAATTAAAAAAATGAATCTATCTAATTAGAGGCTGATTAACAAGGGCATAGAGGTAAAAAAGCTATATATGCAGTGTTGTCTTCATTTTAAATGCCAAAAGGATTTTGCGGCTCCCAGTGTTTTCTTTTCTGTGGGACACGGGTCGAAATGGCTCTTTGAGTGTTAAAGGTTGCCGACCCCTGGGCTGGAACATGTGACCCTGACCGTGACATCACGTCTTTAAGCTTCCTGCAGAGCTGCCACAATAAGACATGACACCTGTCCCCAGGTGGGCAGAGAGCAGCTCCACTTTAACCATGTAAGCCCCGCCCACCCCACCTGCTCTGTCCTGACCTCAGTCTCAGATCCGACCCGGTGAGTATCCGTCCCGGTACAGCTCAGTCAGGATGCTGCCTATGCTAAGCTATCGGCTAACTGTTCCTCATCGAGGGGACTGGGCCAAAGCCAGGGGACAGTTTCCAGTTACCAGGGGAACCACAGTCATGTTACCATGGGGACCACAGTACAGCAATGCATGATGGGGGCTGTTTACTACCTTCATGTCTGTGACAGATCACACTGGCATTCAGGGGAGTAGAGGTGAGAAATCGTTAGGCAAGTCTACAAAGAGAGATAGATGGGCATTTATTCATGACAGTCTGAGGACGCCTTCATCATCATCATCATCATCATCATTATCATCATCATCAGCCAGACTCTACTGCTCCGCCATCAGTCTGATAAACTGAACAATCTGCAGCTGATAATTGATCAATGTCCTGATCATCAATCATTTACAGTTTGATGCTGCGTCTCTGTAGCCTAGCCGCGCTAGACCCATGCTCTGAAGGCACAAGGGTCTAGGACCGCTGGACAGGGAGGGAGGCGGGCTAAAAGGTTGTCTATCAAATCACTCTGCAGCAATTGAGTTGGTATACAACCAATCAGCGCAACGAATAGGCTCCTAGAGCGCCGGAAATCAGAGGATGCGGTAGTTCGGTGAAGCCTTATTTATACAGTCAATGGGTGAAGCTCAAGTATATTACAGACATGTTAACAGAAAGATTATTCAGAGTCGGTGCTAATGGAGCTCAACGACTGTTGTCGTTTTTGTTGTCGACCCTGGCAGAGAATTAAATTCGTTGCCGTGGGTTGTCTAGCGCGGCTAGGCTAGCGTCTCTGTTCATGAATGATCTTTGGACTGAAACAGTGACTCAATAATCAGATTACTGTTATTATAGTGACCTGACCGGACCTGATCAATAAAATTAAACAACAGGTTTGTTTGGTTCTGAAACTATTCCTCCAGTTGTTCCAGTAATCTGATTACTAAAACTCTCTTGTTTAATCCACTCCATCCTGG
Source organism: Acanthochromis polyacanthus (assembly GCF_021347895.1). Taxonomy (NCBI): domain Eukaryota; kingdom Metazoa; phylum Chordata; class Actinopteri; family Pomacentridae; genus Acanthochromis; species Acanthochromis polyacanthus. The sequence continues at coordinate 510,146 of NC_067117.1, read as the reverse complement.
ACTCCAGGGGCCTCATTTATAAATCTTGCGTACGCACAAAACATTGCTAGAAAGTGGCGTAAATCACAACCTTTGCGTAGAAAGTGGCGTACGCTGTGTTCGTTGTGATTTCTAAAAACAAACTTGGTGCGAGAATGTGCGCACCGGTGCTCCAACTTTGATGCTTGCTTAAGCACATTTTGGAGACAGAGGGAACGGCAGTGCAGGAGGATGAAGTGGTGAACTGAAACCAGATTGATCTCAAACCTTTATTGTTATCACATATTAGACTTGTAGAGCCGATAATCATAAACCCTCATTGTTGTAGATGTTCATATAGTGCGTCATTCGGCCAACCTGTATTTGCAGAACTATGTTCATATATCAACAGGAGCGGATTGAACGTTATTTCATTTGGTCGTTTGACTGAAGGGCCGGTCCACATCTGGGACGGTGCGATGATCTTCATTAGTTTTGTTTACCGAGTACCCGGCGCCTGTACGGCTCATCGGGGAAAGCAGAAGACCCATTTACAGGGGTGGTCTCTGACGCAGTGGCCCGGGTTCGGTTCCTGCCCGCGGCACTTTTATGCATGTCTTCCCCCTACTCTTCTCCCCTTCTCCTGTCACTCTTCACTGCAACTATCACAGTAAAAAGGCAAAAAAAAGTAAAGAATTTTGTTTATTTATCCATATGCGGCCGAATGGGATGAGCGTCCAACCATTAATCAGCCCTGTACAGACACACATGCTTCACACCACAACCCCCGAGTGAAGATGGATTTCTCTATGTGAACCGAAAAAATGTACATTCAATCAGTTTACAAATTATTTGTACATCGGACATGATCATAACAAATTTAGTGGCAGGGTGGCCTGGATCAACACATGATTCATTCATCCTGACGCACAGCAGTGAACAGACTGCAGGGGGCGCTGTGTGAAATGCCGTGGATCAGCAGCTTATTTATATACAGATACATTCATGAGTTACTTTGCATTGACCATTCATGGTAAAATGTGGGTGTGTTGTGGGCGGAATGTGAGGTGGATCCAGCTGTGCAATCTTCCAGCTGGTGTGTGATTTATCAAGGAATTGCGTGCAGCTGTGCTTACGCAAAGTTTTATAAATCAGGGGTGAAGGGCATACGCCCATTTCAGATTTTTGGCGTACGCAAACTTTTAGTATGGATCCTACGCAATGTTTTATAAATGAGGCCCCTGGTCTCCAACGGGACCAGACTTCATCCTATACGGCCCGATAAGGAGTTAAAAGTGGTAGTTTTTAAGTCAAATATCTGATTAACTGTTTGGCGCATTAAATGCCAGGAAGTTCAGTAACATCTAGTTCTGATTGACCAAAAAGGCATAACATCCCAAATATTTAGTTTACAATAAAAATGACAGAAGCAGCAAATCTTTCTAGCTCACGCCAATCTAATTTTGAGCTAATCTGAGCAAATTTTGAACAATTTTAGCTCATATAACACATCTTTTTCATTATTTTGGACAAGTTTTAGCTCATATCAGATTCATTTTGAGTCATTTTGAGCATTTTTCTTTAACTCATATGGAAAATTTTAAGTCATTCTGAACAAACTTTAGCTCATGTCAGACATTTTTAACTCATTTTGGACATTTTTTTAGCCCACATCAGATGACTTTTGAGAAATTTTGAGCTCTTTCTATCTGAGACAGTAAATCTGCAAAACATTTGGATTTTTATTTTTGCATGAAAACTGACAAACTAATAATTAAAACCGCTGCTGACTAGAGCATCAAGGAGAACTGACAAGGGGACATTTAGTCAGTTTTGTGCTAAACAGGGATTTTCATCCCAAAAAACATCTTATTCTGGAATAACTGGATGATTTTCTAAAGAATAAATATAAAAACAGACAAAAACAGCTGTGAGGGGCCATTCTCATATCTCAACTACTAAATTAATCTCAAACTATTTTATTAATCCATCAGTTTGAGTCAATTTTTAATAAAACCTGTCTAACTTCTCTGATTTTAGCTTCTTCAGTGGAAATATTTTCTGGTTTCTTTCCTCTTTGAAAGAAACCCTGATCCACATCTATTACCATTTCCAGCGTACAACCTTGAACCCGGTGGTGCAGCTCAGGTTCTGCAGCTGGATGAGGAGCAGTGGAGTCCGGCTGAGAGCTCCAGAACCAGCGAGGACTCAGAGACTCTCACCTTCCTGTAGGGAGCCTCCAGCATCGCCTCGATGTCCAGGTCGTCAGCCATCCTGCTGCTCTGCACACAGACACCAGAACAATGTCAGCACAGGTGTACACTCACCTGTTAGCTCCCATGCTACATCAGCTGGTCTACAGTCACCTGTCGGGACAGCACACCTGACAGGTAAACAGAAAGCGGATGGCCCGCAGAATTTAACTCATTTTGACGAATTTTTCACTCGTCAGACAAACTGTAATTCTAATTTTTAACAATCTTTGGCTCATATCAGGCAAATTTTAGGTTATTTCTGACATTTTCTTTTTCTCTTATCAGGCACATTTCAAACCATTTTGACCAATTTTTAGTTCATGTCAGGCAAATTTTAGGTTATTCTGGACATTTTTAGCTCATATCAGACAAATCTTGTGCCATTTTGAGCAATTTTAGCTCATGTCAGGAAAATTATAACTAATTTTGGACAATTTTTTTAGCTCATATCAGGTACATTTTGAGTTATTCTGACCAATTCTTAGCTCATATCAGGCATTTTTTTAGGATATTTTGAGCCATTCTTAGCTCGGAAGCTACATTAGCCGTTAGCCCTTCAGTCCAGACACCTGCGGACTATGTAGCTAGCGGCTAACGCTAACAGCTAGCCGGTCCGAGCAGGCCTCTCCCGGTGTTTCTCCAGCTTCTAGAGACTCTTTCTCGGGCTGGACGCCACCAGAGAGGCTCCTAACAGCAGCTGAGCGGAGCCTACCTCGGTACACGGCGGTTCGGTGGGTCAGAATCAGCAGACGGTGGCTCGGTCCGGTTAACAGCGGATCCTCGGTTCTCGTCCGCGCGACAGTGCTGTAAATGGTGAAACAGGAAGCTCGCGTCTTATCGCGAGAATTTGCTATTGCGAGATCAAAACACGTTTTTTTACAGATGGTTTTTAAAAAATTAACTGTCTTATAAACACATTTTTGTCTAAACGTTTCTTGAGTTTTAATTTCCTTTCAACTGTCTTTTACTTTTCTTTAATTTTGTTAGTTTCTAGACACAGACATTTTCTGGTGTTCATCCTGTGAAACACTATGTCGGGTTTTATAATTATTAATAAAATGATAATTATTGTTAGTTTTGTATTTTTATTATCGTTAATAAAATAATTACTTTTAGTAGTGTTTTACTATTATTAGTTACTTTACCATTAAAATGAATGGTTGTCCGTAATATTTTTATTGTTATTACTAGGGATGGGAATTTCGACTAATTTCCGAACTGACGAGTCGCTAATTTTATTGGTGACTAGTCGGTGAAAGGTCGTTGAAAAGACAAGCGGTGTAGGTTTGGAGAAATGAACATGTCATCCGGAGGTCGACCGCCCCCTGCTACGTGTGAGGGGAGGGGAGGAGGAGCAATTCTCTCCCTGTCTGCTCAGCCTGTTTACAAAGAAACTGATGCAGAGGCACGAAGAACAAGGAGCATGATGCTTAATGCAGCGTTTAACCGACTAGTAAAATACTAAACGTTTAATAAATGAGTAGGCGGTTAAACGATTAAACGACTAGTCGCGCACATCCCTAGTTATTACCACTATCAGTTATGATAGTTATCACTGTTATTAGTAGCAGTATGTTTAGTGCTGTAGCCATAATATTCCTGTAGTATTCTTAATAGTAGTAACAGTATGTCTTATTGTTTATTAGTAATATTAGTGTCGTATTCTTATTAGCAGTGACAGTATTTGTCTAACAGCTCTCATCAGTCGTGGCGGTGTGCAGAATAATGTTGGATTGTTCGCTTGTTTCTCAGTAAATATCAGTCGCACATGCTGATGGTTTTTAGAAGAACTTGCTTTAATGTGTTTCTGGTCGAGTTTTTAAAAGTCTCACCGTCAAATCAGACCAGTGAACCTAAAACACCATGAAGTCCATTTTACTGGAGCCGTTTTCTACATTTCCAGCTTCACTGCGATGCTTCGTCTGTCCAGCTTCATTCCATTTTCTTTCACAGAGAACTGAGACAGTGGGACTTCTTCAGCTGGACATTCTGTAGTTAGTTTCTGTCTGATAAATTCTGCCATCGTTGGTGATTCTTTAAAGACTGAAACCTTCCTGAAACCTCTCATTGATGGTTCGCAGAAGATACGTCCTACAGACTACTGACATGACAGGGTGGTCCAGCTGTTTCCATGGTTACCTGGATGAACAGCTGAGTGAACACAACCGCCAAACCTGAACCTGCTGGACCACATCTATTCAGAACCAGAAGCTGCAGTCCAACTCCACAGATCCCTGTGACCACGTCCTCCATCAGCTCCTGTACCACAGCGTTTTCTACTCTCTAATTCGCTCACTTGAGGCTGACATCACCAGCCTCCTAGTGACATCACCAGTCTTCTAGTGACATCACCAATTCAGGGCATCATGAGCTTCTCCTGTCAGCCAATCAGATGTCGTCCTGCTCTGCTCGCTCTCTGGAGGAAACCCACCTGCTGATGATCACTTCCTGTCAAGACACAAAACTTTATGAGCAAACTTTAGTTTTACAGCAACCCGTGAATGTGTTTCCTTCAGGAAAATAAAACAAATCTGAAATAAAAATTGTAATATTTTATTCAATGTTTTTTTAGCTCATATGAGACAAATTTTGATTCATTTTGAACAATTTTTAGCTCATAACAGAGAAATTTTGAGTTATTTTGGACAATGTTTAGCTCATTTAAGACAAATTTTGAGCAATTTTTAGCTCACATCGGAAAATTTTTAACTCATTCGAACCAATTTTTAGCTCATGTCAGGGAAACTAATTTTGGACATGTTTTAACTCACGAAAGACAAATTTTGAGCAATTTTTTGCTCATATCAGACAGATTGTAACTCATTTTGATGAACTGACCAAAATCAGATCATCTACAGGATGAGGAGACTGTAGGAGCTCCAGGAGAAATCAAGTAGAGACATTAGAAACATCTTCCACAGCCTCCCTGAAGCTCCAATGACTACCAGGACCAGGATGACTGAGAACCTTCATAGACATCTGAGGAGGCAACATTTGTCTTTATTTTCCACAGAGAGCAAAACTGAAGCCACAGGCTGACATTACCTGAACCTGAAGTCTGTTCAGGCACTCAGGTGAGTCCAGCTCTGCTTGTGATTGGTCGGCCGGATAGATGACGTAACACAGCATCAGCTCCTGTGAAACCAGCACAGTTGGTCTCCAGAGGAACACCGGCAGCAGAGTGAAGAAATCTGTCAGGTTGTTACCTTGGAGACGTTGGCAGTGATCCTGCTGAGAGCCGCCAGAGAGCGCCAGGAAAACGGACGCAGCGGTGAACCCTCGAACGCATCATTAGCCCGCTCAATGACCACGGAGTAGCTGCAGGAGGAGGACGATGTCAGGACATTTGTGTCAAAGCTGGAAGGTGTGTGTGTGTGTGTGTGTGTGTGTGTGTGTGTGTGTGTGTGTGTGTGTGTGTGTGTGTGTGTGTGTGTGTGTGTGTGTGTGTGTGTGTGTGTGTGTGTGTGTTACCTGGCGTGATAGAACGGCGGTCCTTTCCTATACAACACTGAAAAACAGAATAAAGAAAAGTATGAGAACTAAAACACTGACACAAGACTCCTCCTCTGTAGCATTAACCCCACCTCCTTTGCCTTTAACCCCACCTCCTTTGCCTTTAACCCCACCTCCTCTGCCTTTAACCCCACCTCTTGTACCTTTAACCCCGCCTCCTATGACTTTAACCCAACTCCTGTAGCTCTAACTTTGCCTTTCGGCCTCCTGTAGCTTCAAGTGTGTGTCTTACTGAGGTTGACGCCATACTTGGCTCCGCCCCCTTCCTTAGGGACCCACCCCCTGCTGCGGAAGTGATGATAGGCTGCGTACGAGCTGACAAAGTCGGGACGCAGCGACTGGAACTTCCTCCATAGCTGGATGATTGACAGGGGCTCCTGACCAATCACAAGACAGGACAGACTGACATCACGTTTCAGTTTCAAAAGAAGAATGACAGACACACAGGTACAGACAGGTACAGACAGGTACAGACAGGTACCTGGTGCATGTGGACAGACAGACAGCCCAGACCATAGACCAGGAAGAAGGCCTGTGGGAGCAGACAGACAGAAAGACAGGTGAAAAGGTAGAATCCAGATCAAATGTTCACTTCCTGACTCATTTCCATGGCAACAGCATTAGAGGATCATGGGTAGTGTAGTATTTAAGACATCTGCGTTACCTCCTCCAGACTGAGCTGCAGATATTCTGACAGCAGCAATGGAGTCCGTCTGACCTCCCTGATCCGCACAGCAGCCTGCAGACACAACACAACTCAACAACACCACAACAGCAACAACAACTAAGCAACACCACAACAACTCGGCAACTAAACAACAACACTACTAAACAACAACACGACTCAGCAACTAAACAACAACAACAACTAAACAACACCACAACAACAGCTCAACAACACAACACTGAAAAACACGACAACTCAACAACATAGAAACTAAACAACACAACAACAACACAACAATTAAACAACACAACAACTGAACAATACAACAACTAAACAACAAAACAACTCAACAACACAACAGCACATGGTGTCAGGTAGAGACTCACCTCACTGTCAGAGACCACCAGGACAAAACCAGGACCTGGAACCAGAGAGCCAGGACCAGGACCAGGACCAGGACCAGGAATAGGTTCAGAGTCTGAGTCAGAGAACGAATCAGAGTCCGGGTTATGGTTAGCCATCTCTGTGCATGGAGAGGCTCCTCCCTCTGGCCCCGCCCCTTCCTGTCCATTCTCCACCTGCCCCTCCCCCCTCAGGTCCTCCATCCCTACTGGCTGAGACAGTTTGAGCAGAGTCTGATTGACAGCTTCCTCGTCCAACCCTTGAGCGGAGAGAGTTGCCCCCGCCCACCTGAGCAGCTCCTGATACCTGTGACAGAGAGGGAGGGGCGAGATGTGACATCTTCAAGTGATCAGGCAGTGACATCATCAGGTGAGAAGAGTGTGATGTCACTGACCTGGCCAGTGACACGAGCGGCAGAAACAAACCTTCGTGTTCTGGAACAGAAACAGACCAGATGACTACAGCGCGCAGCACTGATTGGCTCACAGACAGTGATGTCATTGTGCAGATTTAAACTCACCCTCCCATTGGTCAGAGATGCTGTGGTCTGGCCGGGCTCTGGACAGGACGCCTTTACCGAAGAACCCCTGAAGGAACAGCAAGGGTTCAGCCTGACAGACGAAACTCAGGGAAAAACATTCAGACTAGACCTGGTTTAACTTAGACTTGGTTAAACTAAACCTGGTTTAACTCAGACCTGGTTTACCTCAGACCTGGTTTAACTCAGACCTCGTTTAACTTAGACCTGGTTGTGGATCTTCTGGATGTGCTCCGGGTCCCGGATCAGCACGTGCTGGTTGATGAGCTCCGCCCTGAAGAGGCTCCTCTCCTCCGGCCTCCGGCTCACCGGCAGCGAACCCTCGTACTCCTCCTGAACCCGGGCTCGCCGCCGGGGAGCACGAAACTCCGCCTGCATCCTGCCGAGACCGGCAGAGACCGGGTCCAGTTCTAGTGAAACGATGCAAATTTTTAGCTGCTTAGCTTCTGCCGGTTTGTTTTGCTGTGGACGCCGCGGTGTCACAGAATCTGAGTCCGGGTGGAACTGTCGGCCGGCTCTTTCTTTCCTCCTGTCTGAGCATGCGCCGTAAAGTCATTCCAGCAGAGAACTGTCCCGGAAAGTGTGTGAAATGAGAATTAATTTATTCATTTATTGTCTGTTTAACGATGCTTCCCTCTTCCCTCAGCTGATCATCCTCTGATTCATTAATTAAAAAACTCCTTCAAATACAATAATATATATATATATATATATATATATACACAGGTAAAAGCCAGAAAATTAGAATATTTTCATAAACTTGATTTATTTCCGTAATTGCGAACAAAAGGTATAACTTTTACATTATATGTAATCATTGCACGCAGACTGATGCACTTCAAATGTTTATTTATTTAATTTTGATGATCATAGGTGGCAACAAATGAAAATCCGACATTCCGTGGGTCAGAAAATTAGAATATTACCTGAGGCCAATACAAAAACAGGATTTGTAGAAATGTTGGCCAACTGAAAAGTATGAACGTGAAAAATATGAGCATGTACAGTACTCAATACTTGGTTGGAGCTCCTTTTGCCTCAATGACTGCATTAATGCGGCGTGGCATGGAGTCGATCAGTTTCTGGCACTGCTCAGGTGTTATGAGAGCCCAGGTTGCTTTGATAGTGGCCTTCAGCTCTTCTGCATTTTTGGGTCTGGCATTCTGCATCTTCCTCTTAACAATACCCCACAGATTTTCGATGGGGCTAAGGTCGGGCGAGTTGGCTGGCCAATTGAGTACAGAAATATCATGGTCCTTAAACCAGGCACTGGTAGATTTGGCACTGTGTGCAGGCGCCAAGTCCTGTTGGAACATAAAATCCCCACCTCCATAAAGCAGGTCAGCAGCAGGAAGCATGAAGTGCTCTAAAACTTGCTGGTAGACGGCTGCGTTGACCTTGGATCTCAGGAAACAGAGTGGACCGACACCAGCAGATGACATGGCACCCCAAACCATCACTGATGGTGGAAACTTCACACTAGACTTCAGGCAACGTGGATCCTGTGCCTCTCCTGTCCTCCTCCAGACTCTGGGACCTCGATTTCCAAAGGCAATGCAAAATTTGCTTTCATCAGAAAACATAACTTTGGACCACTCAGCTGCAGTCCAGCTCTTTTTTTCCTTAGCCCAGGTGAGACGCTTTGCGCGCTGTTTCTTGTTCAAAAGAGGCTTGACACGAGGTATGCGGCAGTTGAAACCCATGTCTTTCATGCGTCTCTTGGTGGTGGATTTTGAAGCACTGACTCCTGCAGCAGTCCAGTCCTTGTGAATCTCCCCCACATTTTTGAATGGGTTTTTTTTCACAATCTTCACCAGGGCGCGGTGATCCCTGTCGCTTGTACACTTTTTCCTACCACAGTTTTTCCTACCCTTTGCCTCTCCATTAATGTGTTTGGACACAGAGCTTTGAGAACAGCCAACCTTTTCAGCAATAACCTTTTGAGTCTTGCCCTCCTTGTGCAATGTGTCAATGGTTGCCTTTTGGACAGCTGTCAAATCTGAAGTCTTCCCCATGTTTGTGTAAGCTTCAGAACTGGACTGAGAGACCATTTAAAGCCCTTTGCAGGTGTTTTGAGTTAATCAGCTGGTTAGTGGGTGGCACCAGGTGTCTTCAAACTTGACCCATTTCACAATATTCTAATTTTCTGACCCACGGAATGTCGGATTTTCATTTGTTGCCACCTATGATCATCAAAATTAAATAAATAAACATTTGAAGTGCATCAGTCTGCGTGCAATGATTACATATAATGTAAAAGTTATACCTTTTGTTCGCAATTACGGAAATAAATCAAGTTTATGAAAATATTCTAATTTTCTGGCTTTTACCTGTATATATATATATATATATATATATATAATATTCTCAAACTTCAGCTCAAAAGGGAAGATTTGCATCGCCTCGGTAGACTTTGTGAAGAAAATTATTTTCACAGATTTCTTGTAATTTTCCATATCTTTATTCTTATTTTTTAAAGGGTTAAATTGCAGTTCAGTTCTGTCAGTATATTTTTAAAGTTCATTAAATCAAAGACAACAGAAACAGAAGAAAGTTCATTCATTTTACACATGTTCCTTCAATGATCACATTTATATCACTGGTTTCATGACATAAGATTTACCAACAAACATGTTGGACACATATTTTCATGTGTGTATAATATCTAGAAGTTCTGCTCAGCAGAACACGTCCAGGACCAGTAGAACTCAGTATCCAGGTCTGAGAGTGGCCAGCTCAATCGTGGACATAGAACATCTGAGGTGGATCATCAGAAGGTCTGTTTCAAAGCGTAAACCAAAGACTTTAGCAGTAATTGAAGAAGATCAGTGGAGAACATCCATCCAGGATCAGAGCTCTGCTGCGGCTGATGGAAGGACAACTAAATACTAATCTGATGATGGAACGGGGTTTCTCATTTTATGTTCTTAGTTGACTTTGATACCGACAATGTTGAGAACTGACCTATTGAAACTGTCAACAATTTAGTTTGTTAGTTTTCTTGTAAACAATAAATAAAATAGAAAAGCACTCGGAGAGCGCATATCTCCGCCAGGCCATCTGTCTGTCTGTCTGTTTGTCTGTTAACAGCATAACTCAAAAAGTCATGGACGAATTTTCACCAAATTTTCACAGGATGTCTGGAAGAGCAAGAGTAAGAATCGATTAGATTTTGGAGGTGATCCGGATCACCGTCTGGATCCAGGATTTTTTTGAAGGACTCTGTCTGGACTCAAAAAAATCCTGGATCCAGACGGTGATCCGGATCACCTTCAAAATCTAATCGATTCTTACTCTTGCTCTTCCAGACATCCTGTGAAAATTTGGTGAAAATTCGTCCATGACTTTTTGAGTTATGCTGTTAACAGACAAACAGACAAACGGACAAACTCCGGTGATTACATGACCTCCTGGCGAAGGTAATAAACATAATTTGTATTAGTGTTCAGTACAGCCACACCTTTAGAAACACAACTACGACTTTCACGCAAACATTTCATGACAACATTTGAGATTGTGTGAAATTTGAATGGAGTCTGAAAATGTTTTTTCCATTCCTGTATGTGCTTGGAGGATGGAGGGTTCAAGAGAAGCAAATGAACAGCAGACCACATCAGTGCACATCCAGAAGCAGATATGCAGCACAGTGACATGGCAGACTTGTTTCCGTTCTCATTCCGTCTACATCAACAGAATGCTCTGAACTTTACCCCACGAGCTTAGCCTCACAGTAGCACGTAGCTCAGAGGGGCGTGGCCAATCTACTGACTCATATCTGTGAGCGGGCCAAGGGAGAAATTGGAACAATTGGAACAGAACTGGTTTCTATGGATTCCAATCTTCTCTGTTCCAATTGTTCCAATTTCCCCCTGCCTCCAGGCCTCCTCTCCTCTGTCATGCTGCCGTCTGCACCGCTTCCTGCTTGTTCCGAATGCTGAGATCGCTCGGCCAATCACGTCGCTCGCTTGTTCCAAATTCGACTGTCGAGTTTTTGGTAACCAATGGGAGAGCCCCGATTGTTCCAATTTGGTCACATGACACGGGATTTCCCTAACACCACCGCGGCAGTTCAAATCGGCCCGCTGACGCTACTTAACCCATCTTATTTCTCTCTTTTAAAGGAAATAACTGCAGAATCAAAGTTTGTGAAAGACAACAGTCAGAATGACTTTCCTGTTGTGTGTTTTTAACCCGCTGTGGTGAATTAATGGAGTAAAGCTGTAAAATAATGTAAAGAATCGCTGTGGAGTTCATAAATTAATATTAATCAGTTTTATTAATGTACCAACGTACAATAATATACATACACACTGTATTGTTTAAACCAGATGGATTAAAGCTGTTAAACATTTTAAGTCAGCGTCTGATTACATGTTAATACACCACATGACATTATTAATATTAATATTAATAATTACAGACTTTCTGATCAGGATCAGTTCGTGTGCAGCTAAAAAACTGATTACTGATCAATATATCTGTCTTCTTCTGCAGAATCAACTCTACTGGCCCAGTTTCACACAAAAATGACAAATGTGACTCTGAGTGCAGTAATCAGGGAAATAAACTAAGAACTACAAGTGGAGCAATAAAAGTAACAGCAACATAAACACACAAAAACAGCAGCATTTACAGTGAGAGAGGAGTGGTACAGTTACAGTAGTATTAATAGTACTGGTAGCAGTAGCGGTGAAAGTTAAAAGTAAGTATTATACCTGAGGAGAAGGTGAGGACATCAGGCTGTATAAATGTAAAAGTTAAATTCCTGACATGGAATAAGAGTTCTAGTAGAAGCTGATGTTCACTGAGAGGCAGATGGAGTCTAGAGGTTCTGGTTCTGGTTCTGGTTCTGCACAGCCTCCTGGAGGGAAACAGTCAGTTAGTAGAGTAATAAATCAGAGTACATGAACATCACTGTACAAAGAGTACATGTATAATTTATGTATGATTTTAATTTTAACAGTTTGTACACAAAGCATAACACCATGTACAGTGGAACGGCACCGCCACACGCATGTAACGGTACCGTTCAGCGCGTGTGACGGTACAGTACGCGTCGGCGCGCCCGGGCCGTCGAACCGGTCGAACCGGCCGCGCGGAATTCGGCCGTCGCCGTGGATCGATCCCCGGCGACGGCAATAGTACGGTTGAACTGTAGTATAAATATACACACAAACTACGTCAATTATACATGTATTCTGTATTTACTGATGTTCATGTACTCTGATTTATTACTCTACTAACTGACTGTTTCCCTCCAGGAGGCTGTGCAGAACCAGAACCAGAACCTCTAGACTCCATATGGGTCATTCCAGGTGAAATGAGCAGATATTCCTTGGGAGTGTTGCTGCACCATCTTCAAATTAGTCCTAAATGTGCCATTAGACAGTCACAAAAGTACTTTCTATGCTAAATTGTAGGCCTGTAGCTCAAACAGTTTCTGAGTTGTGGGGGTCTGAAATTTTCAGAATTTGGGCTATAAAAAGCCTCGGCAGCGTTTTTTGCATCTTTAAGTGGTTATTTGTCAGCCTCTAGACATACCAGAGAGCTGTGAGTTGGTAAACAAGGCCTCTGCATGTAGCTAGTGCCCCACAAACATCCCCAGGTGTTTCCCTACACTCTGCAGGCCGTGGGGGCTTGATAAAAATGATAAAAATTAAGAGACACCTACTCACGAGTGGAGTTTGGGACCTTAAAAGTACTAGAAATACTGCACAGAAGTGTTCTAACAGCCCTGGGTTCCATTCTACACCAACTTGTGTGATAACTTAGCAAACTGGAGCTTTCTAGGTTCCTCAGTTTGGAAAATATGAGCTCCCAAAGTTGGACCAGATTTTTAATTGGCTATTTTTGGGGCAAAAATCTCAATGTGGGACAGGTACCAGAGACCCCAAATTTTTCTACAAGACAGTTCCATCTGTCTTCTATCACTGTACAAAAAAGCAGCAGGGTTATATTTGTAGTTACTGAGATATTCTTACTCAAAATGGCATGGGTGATGTCAGAATGTTTTTATGCTTTTCACTACTTTAAATTGGGATACAAGTATTAGTAGTCATTCCAATGGTAGTATTATGTATGTTTGGTTCTTTGTTAAAGGTGACTACCTTCAAAAAGTGTAATGGTATAAGTTAGGTATACCTAAGTTATAACTTATGTATAGGGTCTTTTTCTTGTAACGTGACATTGTCCAATTAAATTTAACATGTTTAATCCCACTGCACTGATACTGTAAAATTCAACATTATTGTTGTATTTTTAAATTAATCAACCATAAACTACTACAGAGCTCCCTGAATTCCAGTTAGTACATGTAATTTGTATGTGTGTGTTATAATTACATGGATGCATTGAAAATGGGTGTCAACATGTCATTACACTTTTTGAAGGTAGTCACCTTTAACAAAGAACCAAACATACATAATACTACCATTGGAATGACTACTAATACTTGTATCCTAATTTAAAGTACTGAAAAGCAAAAACCATTTTGACATCACCCATGCCATTTTGAGTAAGAATATCTCAGTAACTACAAATATAACCCTGCTGCTTTTTGTACAGTGATAGAAGACAGATGGAACTGTCTTGTAGAAAAATTTGGGGTCTCTGGTACCTGTCCCACTCTGAGATTTTTGCACCAAAAATAGCCAATTAAAAATCTCGTCCAACTTTGGGAGCTCATATTTTCCAAACTGAGGTACCTAGAAAGCTCCAGTTTGCTAAGTTATCACACAAGTTTGTGTAGAATGGAACCCTGGGGTGTTAGAACACTTCTGTGCAGTATTTCTAGTACTTTAAAGGTCCCAAACTCCACTCGTGAGTAGGTGTCTCTTAATTTTTATCATTTTTATCAAGCCCCCACGGCCTGCAGAGTGTAGGGAAACACCTGGGGATGTTTGTGGGGCACTAGCTACATGCAGAGGCCTTGTTTACCAACTCACAGCTCTCTGGTATGTCTAGAGGCTGACAAATAACCACTTAAAGATGCAAAAAACGCTGCCGAGGCTTTTTATAGCCCAAATTCTGAAAATTTCAGACCCCCACAACTCAGAAACTATTTGAGCTACAGGCCTACAATTTAGCATAGAAAGTACTTTTGTGAGTGTCTAATGGCATACAAATTTAGGACTAATTTGAAGATGGTGCAGCAACCACCATCTGGTGAAACCACACAGAATGACCCATCCGCCTCTCAGTGAACATCAGCTTCTACTATTCCATGTCAGGAATTTCACTTTTACATTTATACAGCCTGATGTCCTCACCTTCTCCTCAGTTACAGAGTGTTAACTGAAAATTATCATAGAGAATAACACAAAATGGAAACAACAACTTATTCATATTACATTGTAAAAGACTCATATAAAGGAATTATTACAACCATATGTAACCAGAAGAGGATGAAATTAACCAATAATTAATAATATAAACAAATTTATATTAAATCAGGGAATTTTAAGTATTTAATAAACAAGTCTGATATTTTTATGGCTTTGTTGTTTGATGATGTTGTTCGTGTCATTCAGAACAACCAGGAAGTGATGTGAACGTCTCCGTGACCGAGGCGGCGGGGCTGGGACCTGGAACACAGAAGATTGGGGCTTCATGTACGACACGCAGATTCATTTTCCATCCAGACATCATGTTCTGGTCCCTTCTGATCCTTTTTTAATCCTTCATTCACTCATTTTCTTGGTTTCTCTGTTTTCAGGTCAAACAGCGACACCGCGGCCACAGGAGGAACTGCAGCGGAGCAGCGCATGCGCACTGCGGCTCGCTGCTCCACTTAATGTGTTTGGGTTAAAAGTCGTGTTTTGAGACACAAAGTTAAAAACTCCTAATGTGGGACAGAAACGTGTCCGCGGAGGATCTGCGGGGAGCAGCAGGAGTCTCTCTGCGGCCCGCTGGAGGACTTTATCCGGACACACGAGCCGGAGCAGCCGGTGTTAAAGATTAATTGGTGTGCAGATTATCTGGTGACATTCAGGGAGCGACGCAGCTCCAACGATGCAGACCACAGGCGACTGTAGCGATGCCTGTTCTAAACACACAGACGTCCGTACAGTGTTGTAAATGTTCCTGTTGTCAGAAAAATCGTAGTAATAGAAATATAAACACCTTTATGTTGTGTTCTATAGAATCAGTGCATTGATCCTGCTGAAGAATTTGTTTTGTTCCAGTAAAATAAATAAATCAAGAATAATGGGGAGACAATCAGGTGAAGCTCAATGACGTTCTGAGAAATGAGAATGAGAAATCTCTGGTAAAATTAGTCCAGTGGTTGAAATAATCTTGTTTTACTGAGGATGTGTTTAAAGCAGAACAGCCCAGATCCAGCAGTTTAACTGCAGTAATCTGTGAAAACAGCAGCAGAACTTTTTTTAAAATTCATTTAACACAAAGAGGTTATACAGGGTGTTAACTGAGAATGATCATAAAGAATAACAAAATGGAAACAACAGCTTATTCATATTACATTGTAAACACAAAGAGTCATATAAAGGGAGAATGACAACCATATGGTAACAACAAATACAGCACAGAAACAAAACCATATTTTACTAGTCTTGGTTTGATCAGGGAGTATTATGGATCAATCAGTTAACCGATGAACAAGGACAAATCTTACCTGACAACCAATTTATTAACAAATACCATCTCACAATCTCACAAACAGAATACACTACAATTTCCAACACAATACCAATAGAAATTCTGCAGCTCCTGAAAGGTTCCACCCTCTGACTCAGAAAAATGAGGCCAAATTATTCATCCATAACATAGATAACAACCAAAGTCTGCTCAAATAAATTCATCAGGAATCTCATTCAACCCTCCAATCGACCTTCAGCCAACTCTTCCTGGAGTTCACTGTACGGGGAAATAAACTGGCTGGTTGGAGAGAAGCTGCTCGTTCACAATAAGGTCAAAGAAATATCAGACAGAATCTGTCACAATGTATATCCGTAAAAAAAACCCTGGAAAGGTTTAAATAAAATCTAGACTATAACTGTGACTTTTGTCAAACAGAACCAGAAACCATCATCCACCTCTTTTATCAATGCTCATACAGTAAAAACCTCTGGAATCATCTACAAAACCTAATCCAGAACAAAACCAGACACAGGATCAGCCTCCAGGAGAGCCACATCCTCTTTTAGTTTGAAAATCCCTCCATACCTTACAGTCTTTCCCTTTTGTTGCAGACTATCATCATGCTGGGTGAATTTCATATTCACAAAACGAAATGGGCAAAAAAAACAAACCCAAATGAAAAATACTTTGAAAATGAACTCAAACAGTACTTTAATACAATAACATCATCATCAAACAACAAAGCCATAAAAATATCAGACTTGTTTATTAAATACTTAAAATTCTCTGATCTAATATAAATGTGTTTATGTTGTTAATTATAAGTTAATTTCATCCTCTTCTGCTCACATATAGCAGCAGAACTTCTGTTTCTGTCTCTAGTTAATCTGCTGCAGCTAAACGCTGTTTCCACTCTTTAAACCAGGATTTTACTGCTGGACTGAACAGAACAACAACGACCTGTGGAACCCACGTTAAAGCCGAAAACAGGAACATTTACAACACTTTACGGACGTCTGTGTGTTTAGAACAGGCATCGCTACAGTCGCCTGTGGTCTGCATCGTTGGAGCTGCGTCGCTCCCTGAATGTCACCAGATAATCTGCACACCAATTAATCTTTAACACCGGCTGTTCCGGCTCGTGTGTCCGGATAAAGTCCTCCAGCGGGCCGCAGAGAGACTCCTGCTGCTCCCCGCAGATCCTCCGCGGACACGTTTCTGTCCCACATTAGGAGTTTTTAACTTTGTGTCTCAAAACACGACTTTTAACCCAAACACACTCAGTGGAGCAGCGAGCCGCAGTGCGCATGCGGCGCTCCGCTGCAGTTCCTCCTGTGGCCGCGGTGTCGCTGTTTGACCTGAAAACAGAGAAACCAAGAAAAGGATTTAAAAACAGTAATAATAATAATAATAATATTAATAATGGAAAATGAGGAACGCTTCACGAATTTGCGTGTCATCCTTGCGCAGGGGCCATGCTAATCTTCTCTGTATCGTTCCAATTTTAGTATATGTATTACCGGAGTAATACGACAGAACCAGAACCCAGGAACCGTCTTCTAGAACGCTGATGTCAGAGCAGCAGCTTCAGGGACCACGGCTGCAGAAGGAGTTCAGGAACGCTGCTTCTGGGCCCCACCACCAGCACCAGCAGCAGCAGCAGCTCTGGGGGCCGCCCCCTAGCTCCACGGCCCTGAATACACCACCCCGGACCCAGCGGGGATCCGGTCCAGCCACCCCGGTCCCGTCCTGTCGTGCCAGCCCCCCTGATGCATTGTGGGAAGTTTATTCCAGGGGGTGACGTCAGCGCTGCCTGACTGGAGGGCTGACAAACTGCTCCGGTCACATTCCTCTATTGCCCTCTGACCCCAGACCCTCCTCCAACCACCCATTGACTACCAACCCCCACCCACCCATAGACCACAAACCCCCCACCCAGCATTCAGGTCCTAAGGGGGCTATGCCGGGCTGCAGAGAAAGGATCTGTTCCGGCCTGAGTGACGTCATCCTGCTGAGACGGAAGACAAACAAAGAGACGAGGCAGAGACGCTCTGACTGCTGGAGCTGCTGGAGCCTTCCTCTGTGCGGAGAGACAATCGGATCCAGAGACGTCTTCTGGGGTTCTGGAGACTTCCGACGGTGGTTCAGGTCCTCCACCAGCAGCAGGTTCAGAGCTTCAGTCTGACCTCCAGCAGTCCGGCTGAGACAGATGTTAGATCTTTGTGGCGTCGTTGCTCTGCAGTGGATGAAATGCTGTGAACCAAACTCTATTGCTTTACTGACAATGACTAATAAAGATTGAAAGAATTGAACTGGGATGGAATGAAAATGTTTCTTCAGCGTCTCACTAAAACCAGCCCCAGCCTCCAGATGTTTCTACCACTACTACTGTCTCCAGCTGTAAACATGTTCCAGATGTTTCTACTAGTGTCTCCAGCAGTGGTTAGGGATGGGAGACTGTATGTCGTCCTGTGGATGTGATGAAGAGCGGACTCTGATCATACATGTAAAATTTCAGGCAGATTGGAGCATGTTCAGGCTATTTATACACCACTTCCTGTCCACCCACCAGGTGGCGCTATGACTATGGTTGTACATCAGCATATGGATGTGATGAGGGCAGGACTGTGGTCATATGTGTGAAGTTTGAGGCAGATTGGAGCACGTTCAGGGCAGTTACACAGCATTTCTTGTGTCATGGTGAATTGCCACCATTTCCTCAGACTTCTGTGGAGCATTTTGATAACTTTTCATCTTCCATGCCTGCTGTACATCCCGGACAAATTTCAGCTCTGTCAGAGTTACCCTGTTTGAATTTACAGCTTTGGAAAATAGCCAAAAATGACCCAAAATCTTTGTAAATATGACACACAATTCAAAACGGCCGATTTTCTGTTTGTTTTTGGGCACAGTGCCGGTTACATTTTTGTGTGTCTTGATGAGTTCCACATGTGTATCAAATTTCACAGCTGTATGTGACACACACTGGCCCTAGTAAATGGTTGAAATTTTCCAGGTGGCGCTATGGAGTCATTTTGGCACACAGGTGAGCCATTCCCCTAAAATATCAAGTTTTTCGGCAGTCCTGATGTCTGTGCAAAGTGTCATGCATTTTCGAGTACGTTAAGTACGCCAAAAATGTGTTTTTCCAGCAGACGCAGAAAGTAAAACAATAAACCCACACCTTCACACCTATTCACTATAACTATATAATAAACATGTAATAATAACTATAAAACAAACATGTAATAATAACTATATAATAAACATGTAATAATAACTATAAAACAAACATGTAATAATAACTATATAATAAACATGTAATAATAACTATAAAACAAACATGTAATAATAACTATAAAACAAACATGTAATAATAACTATATAATAAACATGTAATAATAACTATATAATAAACATGTAATAATAACTATAAAACAAACATGTAATAATAACTATAAAACAAACATGTAATAATAACTATAAAACAAACATGTAATAATAACTATATAATAAACATGTAATAATAACTATAAAACAAACATGTAATAATAACTATAAAACAAACATGTAATAATAACTATATAATAAACATGTAATAATAACTATAAAACAAACATGTAATAATAACTATATAATAAACATGTAATAATAACTATAAAACAAACATGTAATAATAACTATATAATAAACATGTAATAATAACTATAAAACAAACATGTAATAATAACTATATAATAAACATGTAATAATAACTATAAAACAAACATGTAATAATAACTATAAAACAAACATGTAATAATAACTATATAATAAACATGTAATAATAACTATAAAACAAACATGTAATAATAACTATATAATAAACATGTAATAATAACTATAAAACAAACATGTAATAATAACTATAAAACAAACATGTAATAATAGGGAGTCCTACTGTACTGATCTCTGAAGCCTCCAGCAACTGCAGTTCCTCTGAGCTCCACCGGGCGTCGCTGTCCAACCGCAGAGCTGCAGAACAGAACAACACACCGTTAATAGCAAGGCAAATTTATTTCTATAGCACATTTCAACAACGAGGCGATTCAAAGTGCTTTACAAAGACATTAAGAATAGAGGATGACGATTATTAAAAGAAAAACAAAAGAAAACATTTATGAAATCATTTTTAAAAAATGGGACAGAAAGACAAATGTTGCAGCAGTTAAACCAAAGTTTGGTTGGATTTCTGCTCACACCAGCGGTGTTTCCGTGGTTACCGGTAACGGGCTCACGTGTTCCTCTGACAGAAGACACCGTTTCTCCAGAAAGCATGATGGAGCTGAACACCTCCTGATCTCTACAACCTGCTGAGAAGAACTGAGCACCAACTAAAGCCCTGATCCACATCTCTAGCAGCTTCTGATCTGCTGCTCCTCAACCTTCACCAAACACCTCAATAAAAGCAGCTCCAGAGGCTCCAGACTTTACATCTTCTGGACCAGGCTAAAGGCTAACCCCGTCAAGCCTCCACTTCCTTCCATCTTCCTCCCATCACACCCAGTCTCCACCAGATGGATAAAATACGGCAGCAGATGACCGGCAGAGGACCATGTACAGCTGCTGCAGGATCTTCTCTGGACCGTTCCACCACAACTGCTCTAAACTACATCAACTTCTGTGTGGGGAACGTTCCATCATGGGAACTAGTTGTTGTGTCACCAAACCAAAACCCTTGGAGGACTCACAGCGGAGAACATCTTTTAGATGTGGAGACCATCGCTTCCAGCCAGGACAGGACTGTGGAAGGGCATCAATACCGCTAACTACCCCCCAGAAGGCAAACTGAGGGCAAAAGCACCCGCTCCACCAACCCCAGGCAGGTGTGGGGGGCATCAGGGCTATCAGGGAAGAGAAGTCCAGACCTCCATGTACTTCAGGGACCCCTCTCTGACAGGAGAATACCGACCCTCTACTGCCCCCCCTCTACTGCACAACAGGAGGTTTTCTGGATCCGTTTGTTGGTCCTTCAGTTTGTAAAACATCAGAAATGATGAAAAATGTCCATCAGAGTGTCTCAGAGCTCCAGCTGACCTCCTCAAGGTCTGGTTAGCTTGTAGTTTACAGTCAGAGGATGAAAGGAACCAGAGAACGTTCTCCTTTGATCCACTGGAACCACAAATATGAAGCTGCTGAGTCCTACTAACGGCACAAACTAACGGCACAAACTGAAACGCGTCGGTCATCCGCTGAAGTTTCTCATTTACGTCTCAGGAATTGGACGGAGCCGAACAACGAGCCTCATTCAGCCGCTTAGACTTACCAGGTGATAGACGGGTCCAAAGTAAATGACGCCAACAGGAACTAAAGAGGGCTAAAGGACAGACGACCTGTTACGGAGCACAGTCCACTCATTATGGGATGTCTGGTTTCCATCTGCTAAAGTGAGCAGCAGTCGGCCCTGACCTCTGCCCTCACCTGCGGTCATGTGACCTGTGACGTCACCACGCCGTCTCATTTCTTTCCTCGGATCAGTTTAGAAATAAAGGAGAAAGTTTTAGGAAAAGTTTCTTAGAGAGGAACATGCTCTGCAAGAACCCACCAGGTTCTAGTTCAGGATGCAGCAAGAACCAGATAGAAAGATTCAACCTTTATTGATCCGCAGCAGATAAATCAATAAATATATCACTAATAAATATGTAAATAAATACACTGCTAATAAATCAATAAATACACTGGTAATAAATCAATAAATATATCACTAATAAATAAATACATAAATACACCGCTAATAAATCAATAAATACACCAGTAATAAATCAATAAATACACCGCTAATAAATCAATAAATACACCGGTAATAAATCAATAAATACACCAGTAATAAATCAATAAATACACCGGTAATAAATCAATAAATATATCACTAATAAATATATAAATAAACACACCGCTAATAAATCAATAAATACACTGCTAATAAATCAATAAATATATCACTAATAAATAAATACATAAATACACCGCTAATAAATCAATAAATACACCGGTAATAAATCAATAAATACACCGGTAATAAATCAATAAATATATCACTAATAAATATATAAATAAACACACCGCTAATAAATCAATAAATACACCGGTAATAAATCAATAAATACACCAGTAATAAATCAATAAATACACCGGTAATAAATCAATAAATATATCACTAATAAATATATAAATAAACACACCGCTAATAAATCAATAAATACACTGCTAATAAATCAATAAATACACCGCTAATAAATCAATAAATACACCGCTAATAAATCAATAAATACACCGGTAATAAATCAATAAATATATCACTAATAAATAAATACATAAATACACCGCTAATAAATCAATAAATACACCGCTAATAAATCAATAAATACACCAGTAATAAATCAATAAATACACTGCTAATAAATCAATAAATACACTGCTAATAAATCAATAAATACACCGCTAATAAATCAATAAATACACTGCTAATAAATCAATAAATACACCAGTAATAAATCAATAAATACACTGCTAATAAATCAATAAATACACTGCTAATAAATCAATAAATACACCAGTAATAAATCAATAAATACACTGCTAATAAATCAATAAATACACTGCTAATAAATCAATAAATACACCAGTAATAAATCAATAAATACACTGCTAATAAATCAATAAATACACCGCTAATAAATCAATAAATACACCGGTAATAAATCAATAAATATATCACTAATAAATAAATACATAAATACACCGCTAATAAATCAATAAATACACTGCTAATAAATCAATAAATACACCGCTAATAAATCAATAAATACACTGCTAATAAATCAATAAATACACCAGTAATAAATCAATAAATACACTGCTAATAAATCAATAAATACACTGCTAATAAATCAATAAATACACCAGTAATAAATCAATAAATACACTGCTAATAAATCAATAAATACACCGCTAATAAATCAATAAATACACCGGTAATAAATCAATAAATATATCACTAATAAATAAATACATAAATACACCGCTAATAAATCAATAAATACACCGGTAATAAATCAATAAATATATCACTAATAAATAAATACATAAATACACTGCTAATAAATCAATAAATACACTGCTAATAAATCAATAAATACACTGGTAATAAATCAATAAATACACTGGTAATATAGTGTATAGTACCTGGTTACTAGGTCGGTAGTATAGAAGATCTGAGCACTCCGCCCTCTACATGGATGGAGAGGAGGTAGAGAGGGTGGAGAGTTTTAGGTTCCTTCTTTGATCCTCACCGTGTTTCTTTGGTTTCTTCCTGAAACAGATCATTTCTCCTCCATCCAACTCCTCAGAGTTAGACTGGACTCTCTGCACTCTTAGAAGAAAACACCTTCTGTTCCTCACTAAGGTCTGTGGATGCTCCTTAAAGGTCCCATATTATGCTATTTTTCAGACAGGTCATATAGGTCTCAGAAGCCCAAAAACATAGTATTTAAGTTTGTTCGCCCCAAAATCATCCTTTGTTCGGAGTTTCAGCTTTCGAAAAATTCCCTCTCACCAGCCCTCCTCAGAACAAGCTGTTTCTGGGCTGCTTCCAGGTATGCAAATGAACGCATCTGTCCACTCCCCCTCCCCTCTCAGTGCTACATTGGTGTCAGAAGTGGGATGGCGCTCGCCCGACTGCAGATGGAGGAAGAACTGAGGGAGCTCCAACGAGCTGTCACCGAGGGACTGAGCCGCCTCTTAGGAGCAAACCCAAGAGGAAAAGAGCCGGCCAGCGGAGAGTTCGCTCCCGTAATCCCCGACAGCTCCACCACACCAAGAACCCGCCGGCCCTTGACGAAACGGTGGGCCGCCACAGGCAGCAGCCGCTAGCAGGAGAGATGCTCCGGCAGCCGGCCGCCGGCAGCAGGGTTAAGAGGGTTAGGAGTTAAATCCGCTTATTTGGTCATAAGCGGACCCAAATCAAAATCGGATGTTTGAGCAGGCATTTTCAAAAAATGTGGTGTAGCAAGGCAGGGAGGAAACAGACAGTTTTCAAATTCAAACCTCACAATGAGCTACTGCAACACACACTACTGTAAGAACACTTTCACATAATATGTCCCCTTTAAATCTGTTGGTTCATAGAAGAAATGAGGAGATGAAACAGAATAAGCAGCAGGTTTAGTCCTTTAATGACGTTCTCCAGGTTCTAGTTACATTCAGAGCAACTTTAAAATACACAAACAGAAAATACAACAAGTAAAAATCAGTTAGATTCACATTTACACAGTAAAGTTCTAAAGTGCTGTTTAGTCCTCAAGTTGTAGAGATTCAGTGACAGAACGTCTCCCAGCAGAAAGACGCTGTAAGGCTTCACTTCGTCTGCTCACCATGTCTACTGCAAGGCCAAACAGCAAACATCTCACTTCTCTTCTTCTAAACTCATCACAACTCCTGAGTTTGTTCTCAGAGGTTCAGTTCTCTGTGTTTCTGTGTTTTCAGTGTTTAGAAGAACTGACATCAGTCAGATTTAGGCACAAATTGGTTCTCAGAAACCTGCAGCGGAGAACGTTTCTATGGAAGCACATCAGCAGAACATGGAGGAACTGATCCATCCCAGCAGAACCTGGATCTGTTCCCATGGAAATCAGTTTCATGATCCCAGGCTGAATGATCAGAAGCAGTTCTGAACGTTTTATAGACGAAGCAGCTGAAGATGTTCCACAGCAGAACCAACCATCAGCTGCAGCACTGGAACCTTCAGTTTAAACCCAGACAGAAGGTTCTGGATGAATCCAGATCTCTACCTCTGAATGGTGGCCTCCAGCAGGTTTCAGAATCAGGATGAATTTCATGTGACGTTCAATGGATGGAGACTCTTCTAGAACCAAGATCAGCTGATTGTTGATCCATAAGTTAAAGAGAACCTCCACAGTTTGTAGCAGCGACTGAA